>NW_028122363.1:0-74988 GCF_965194805.1 Balaenoptera borealis | reverse complement strand
ATATATTTGTGGATGAGAGTTATCATTTATAACTCTGCAGGTTTGTGAATTGCAGTGCCCTGAACCTCCATTTTACAACTCGCTTTTTAGGGAGCTGGCCGCAAAAGCGCAGGATGGCTTCAGGCCCTGTTCTGGTTCCGGGGGGCAGGCTGAGCCTGTGGTTAATTCTTCTTCCTGATGGGAAAATAGAGTGACCTGTGCCTGTCCCAACACCAAGAGCTAGTCTTTCATTGGTTCCACGTCTTCCCGTTCATCCTCAGTACAAATTGCAACCTGTACGGAACAGGAGGTTAAAGGTGCTGATGCTCCAAGGAGGGAGATTGCTAGTAAAGTGGCTGGAATGGCGAACCCGGGCACAAGCAAATGAGAAATGAGTTGCGTTTTAGAAACCTTTCCCCATCACACGGTGTACCATCTTCTGGGTATCTCATGCATGTTTTCGATGTAGGAAGATGCCCTTGAACCTGGAGATTTGGGACCCATGCGATGGGTACCAGGCAGTATTACTTTAAAGGGTCTGCGTTTGCTCACCCAACCTCACCAAACCTCTCAGCCGCAACAGTGTCCACCCTTAGGTCTCATCCAGCTGTGGGTCTAGATATGGTCAATCCAGGTTGCATCACAGCCCCTGAACGCATTGTGTAAGAATTTCTCTCTCTTTCACTGTCTTTGTTTCATGGTTTTTCAAAGTAATTTATTTTTATAATGGGGTTTAGCTGCTTTTCACTGCTGTGTTTATGCCGCTTTTTACCCACTTGACACACTAACAGAGACATATCAATACATAGGTTTTAAGATTATTACTAGTCAGATATATTCTTGTGCGGTGAATAGGGCGTGTTGAGTCCAGTTCTCTGAGCAAGGAGTAGGTCTTGTCTATTACATATTGGGTTTATGGAACGGTATCTGAGCTAATTTGAAACCCTTGTTTTATGTATCACCCCACCTCACCTTTCCCGTTAAGCAGCCATAGTGTGTTTTCTGCATGTGTGACTCTGTTCTGTTTTGTAATTCAGTTCAAGTGTAACGGTTTTTACATTCCCTCTATAAGTGATACCTTATGAGAAGTGCCTTTGCTGTGTGACTTATTTCACTTAGAGTCGTCGTACCTAAATCCACTCATCATGCTGCTACTAGCCTTATGACATTGATTTCACGGCTGAGTGATATTCCATTGTACATAAGGACCACAACTTCTTTATCCATTTTTCTCTTTCCTGGGATATTGAAGGTGGAATGAAGTGGAGGTCCTTGTCAACAGAGCAGCCCTAAACTTTGGGGTGCTTGTGTCTTGCTGATTTTTCATTTTCCCAATTTATACCCCCATGAGTGGAAGTGCCCTATGCTCTCTAAGCTTTGCTTTTTAGACGTTTCAGGACTCACCGTACACTTCTCCAGAGTGGCTGTTGACAATTTACATCCCGCCCATCAGTGTAGCAAGGCTCCCATTTCTCCATGGCCTGTCCTGCATTTCTGGTTTTGACACTTTTTTCAGCATGGCCCTTTTGACCAATGGGAAGCGAGACATCTTTGTAGCGCTGATTTGCCTTTCCAGGTTGCTTGGTTGGCCAAAAAGGGCGTATGCGTTTTTTCCTGAATATATTCAGGAAAAAACGCATACGCCCTTTCTGGCCAAGGGCATCATTGTCAACGTTTTGCCGCTTTTCATGTGCTTTAAAGGCGATTCGAATCTACCTCCTGAAATCTGTTTCCTGCAATTCTGCCTTGATTTCAAATCCTCTTCTTTGCCTTCCCTCAATATATTTGTGGATGAGAGTTATCATTTATAACTCTGCAGGTTTGTGAATTGCAGTGCCCTGAACCTCCATTTTACAACTCGCTTTTTAGGGAGCTGGCCGCAAAAGCGCAGGATGGCTTCAGCCCCTGTTCTGGTTCCGGGGGGCAGGCTGAGCCTGTGGTTAATTCTTCTTCCTGATGGGAAAATAGAGTGACCTGTGCCTGTCCCAACACCAAGAGCTAGTCTTTCATTGGTTCCACGTCTTCCCGTTCATCCTCAGTACAAATTGCAACCTGTACGGAACAGGAGGTTAAAGGTGCTGATGCTCCATGGAGGGAGATTGCTAGTAAAATGGCTGGAATGGCGAACCCGGACACAAGCAAATGAGAAATGAGTTGCGTTTTAGAAACCTTTCCCCATCACACGGTGTACCATCTTCTGGGTATCTCATGCATGTTTTCGATGTAGGAAGATGCCCTTGAACCTGGAGATTTGGGACCCATGCGATGGGTACCACGCAGTATTACTTTAAAGGGTCTGCGTTTGCTCACCCAACCTCACCAAACCTCTCAGCCGCAACAGTGTCCACCCTTAGGTCTCATCCAGCTGTGGGTCTAGATATGGTCAATCCAGGTTGCATCACAGCCCCTGAACGCATTGTGTAAGAATTTCGCTCTCTTTCACTGTCTTTGTTTCACGGGTTTTTCAAAGTAATTTATTTTTATAATGGGGTTTAGCTGCTTTTCACTTCTGTGTTTATGCCGCTTTACACCCACTTGACACACTAACAGAGAGATATCTATACATAGGTTTTAAGATTATTACTAGTCAGATATATTCTTGTGCGATGAATAGGGCGTGTTGAGTCCAGTTCTCTGAGCAAGGAGTAGGTCTTGTCTATTACATATTGGGTTTATGGAACGGTATCTGAGCTAATTTGAAACCCTTGTTTTATGTATCACCCCACCTCACCTTTCCCGTTAAGCAGCCATAGTGTGTTTTCTGCATGTGTGACTCTGTTCTGTTTTGTAATTCAGTTCAAGTGTAACGGTTTTTACATTCCCTCTATAAGTGATACCTTATGAGAAGTGTCCTTTGCTGTGTGACTTATTTCACTTAGAGTCGTCGTACCTAAATCCACTCATCATGCTGCTACTAGCCTTATGACATTGATTTCACGGCTGAGTGATATTCCATTGTACATAAGGACCACAACTTCTTTATCCATTTTTCTCTTTCCTGGGATATTGAAGGTGGAATGAAGTGGAGGTCCTTGTCAACAGAGCAGCCCTAAACTTTGGGGTGCTTGTGTCTTGCTGATTTTTCATTTTCCCAATTTATACCCCCATGAGTGGAAGTGCCCTATGCTCTCTAAGCTTTGCTTTTTAGACGTTTCAGGACTCACCGTACACTTCTCCAGAGTGGCTGTTGACAATTTACATCCCGCCCATCAGTGTAGCAAGGCTCCCATTTCTCCATGGCCTGTCCTGCATTTCTGGTTTTGACACTTTTTTCAGCATGGCCCTTTTGACCGATGGGAAGCGAGACTTCTTTGTAGCGCTGATTTGCCTTTCCAGGTTGCTTGGTTGGCCAAAAAGGGCGTATGCGTTTTTTCCTGAATATATTCAGGAAAAAACGCATACGCCCTTTCTGGCCAAGGGCATCATTGTCAACGTTTTGCCGCTTTTCATGTGCTTTAAAGGCGATTCGAATCTACCTCCTGAAATCTGTTTCCTGCAATTCTGCCTTGATTTCAAATCCTCTTCTTTGCCTTCCCTCAATATATTTGTGGATGAGAGTTATCATTTATAACTCTGCAGGTTTGTGAATTGCAGTGCCCTGAACCTCCATTTTACAACTCGCTTTTTAGGGAGCTGGCCGCAAAAGCGCAGGATGGCTTCAGGCCCTGTTCTGGTTCCGGGGGGCAGGCTGAGCCTGTGGTTAATTCTTCTTCCTGATGGGAAAATAGAGTGACCTGTGCCTGTCCCAACACCAAGAGCTAGTCTTTCATTGGTTCCACGTCTTCCCGTTCATCCTCAGTACAAATTGCAACCTGTACGGAACAGGAGGTTAAAGGTGCTGATGCTCCAAGGAGGGAGATTGCTAGTAAAGTGGCTGGAATGGCGAACCCGGGCACAAGCAAATGAGAAATGAGTTGCGTTTTAGAAACCTTTCCCCATCACACGGTGTACCATCTTCTGGGTATCTCATGCATGTTTTCGATGTAGGAAGATGCCCTTGAACCTGGAGATTTGGGACCCATGCGATGGGTACCACGCAGTATTACTTTAAAGGGTCTGCGTTTGCTCACCCAACCTCTCCAAACCTCTCAGCCGCAACAGTGTCCACCCTTAGGTCTCATCCAGCTGTGGGTCTAGATATGGTCAATCCAGGTTGCATCACAGCCCCTGAACGCATTGTGTAAGAATTTCTCTCTCTTTCACTGTCTTTGTTTCACGGGTTTTTCAAAGTAATTTATTTTTATAATGGGGTTTAGCTGCTTTTCACTGCTGTGTTTATGCCGCTTTACACCCACTTGACACACTAACAGAGAGATATCAATACATAGGTTTTAAGATTATTACTAGTCAGATATATTCTTGTGCGGTGAATAGGGCGTGTTGAGTCCAGTTCTCTGAGCAAGGAGTAGGTCTTGTCTATTACATATTGGTTTTATGGAACGGTATCTGAGCTAATTTGAAACCCTTGTTTTATGTATCACCCCACCTCACCTTTCCCGTTAAGCAGCCATAGTGTGTTTTCTGCATGTGTGACTCTGTTCTGTTTTGTAATTCAGTTCAAGTGTAACGGTTTTTACATTCCCTCTATCAGTGATACCTTATGAGAAGTGTCCTTTTCTGTGTGACTAATTTCACTTAGAATCGTCGTACCTAAATCCACTCATCATGCTGCTACTAGCCTTATGACATTGATTTCATGGCTGAGTGATATTCCATTGTACATAAGGACCACAACTTCTTTATCCATTTTTCTCTTTCCTGGGATATTGAAGGTGGAATGAAGTGGAGGTCCTTGTCAACAGAGCAGCCCTAAACTTTGGGGTGCTTGTGTCTTGCTGATTTTTCATTTTCCCAATTTATACCCCCATGAGTGGAAGTGCCCTATGCTCTCTAAGCTTTGCTTTTTAGACGTTTCAGGACTCACCGTACACTTCTCCAGAGTGGCTGTTGACAATTTACATCCCGCCCATCAGTGTAGCAAGGCTCCCATTTCTCCATGGCCTGTCCTGCATTTCTGGTTTTGACACTTTTTTCAGCATGGCCCTTTTGACCGATGGGAAGCGAGACTTCTTTGTAGCGCTGATTTGCCTTTCCAGGTTGCTTGGTTGGCCAAAAAGGGCGTATGCGTTTTTTCCTGAATATATTCAGGAAAAAACGCATACGCCCTTTTTGGCCAAGGGCATCATTGTCAACGTTTTGCCGCTTTTCATGTGCTTTAAATGCGATTCGAATCTACCTCCTGAAATCTGTTTCCTGCAATTCTGCCTTGATTTCAAATCCTCTTCTTTGCCTTCCCTCAATATATTTGTGGATGAGAGTTATCATTTATAACTCTGCAGGTTTGTGAATTGCAGTGCCCTGAACCTCCATTTTACAACTCGCTTTTTAGGGAGCTGGCCGCAAAAGCGCAGGATGGCTTCAGCCCCTGTTCTGGTTCCGGGGGGCAGGCTGAGCCTGTGGTTAATTCTTCTTCCTGATGGGAAAATAGAGTGACCTGTGCCTGTCCCAACACCAAGAGCTAGTCTCTCATTGGTTCCACGTCTTCCCGTTCATCCTCAGTACAAATTGCAACCTGTACGGAACAGGAGGTTAAAGGTGCTGATGCTCCAAGGAGGGAGATTGCTAGTAAAGTGGCTGGAATGGCGAACCCGGGCACAAGCAAATGAGAAATGAGTTGCGTTTTAGAAACCTTTCCCCATCACACGGTGTACCATCTTCTGGGTATCTCATGCATGTTTTCGATGTAGGAAGATGCCCTTGAACCTGGAGATTTGGGACCCATGCGATGGGTACCAGGCAGTATTACTTTAAAGGGTCTGCGTTTGCTCACCCAACCTCACCAAACCTCTCAGCCGCAACAGTGTCCACCCTTAGGTCTCATCCAGCTGTGGGTCTAGATATGGTCAATCCAGGTTGCATCACAGCCCCTGAACGCATTGTGTAAGAATTTCTCTCTCTTTCACTGTCTTTGTTTCATGGGTTTTTCAAAGTAATTTATTTTTATAATGGGGTTTAGCTGCTTTTCACTGCTGTGTTTATGCCGCTTTTTACCCACTTGACACACTAACAGAGACATATCAATACATAGGTTTTAAGATTATTACTAGTCAGATATATTCTTGTGCGGTGAATAGGGCGTGTTGAGTCCAGTTCTCTGAGCAAGGAGTAGGTCTTGTCTATTACATATTGGGTTTATGGAACGGTATCTGAGCTAATTTGAAACCCTTGTTTTATGTATCACCCCACCTCACCTTTCCCGTTAAGCAGCCATAGTGTGTTTTCTGCATGTGTGACTCTGTTCTGTTTTGTAATTCAGTTCAAGTGTAACGGTTTTTACATTCCCTCTATAAGTGATACCTTATGAGAAGTGCCTTTGCTGTGTGACTTATTTCACTTAGAGTCGTCGTACCTAAATCCACTCATCATGCTGCTACTAGCCTTATGACATTGATTTCACGGCTGAGTGATATTCCATTGTACATAAGGACCACAACTTCTTTATCCATTTTTCTCTTTCCTGGGATATTGAAGGTGGAATGAAGTGGAGGTCCTTGTCAACAGAGCAGCCCTAAACTTTGGGGTGCTTGTGTCTTGCTGATTTTTCATTTTCCCAATTTATACCCCCATGAGTGGAAGTGCCCTATGCTCTCTAAGCTTTGCTTTTTAGACGTTTCAGGACTCACCGTACACTTCTCCAGAGTGGCTGTTGACAATTTACATCCCGCCCATCAGTGTAGCAAGGCTCCCATTTCTCCATGGCCTGTCCTGCATTTCTGGTTTTGACACTTTTTTCAGCATGGCCCTTTTGACCAATGGGAAGCGAGACATCTTTGTAGCGCTGATTTGCCTTTCCAGGTTGCTTGGTTGGCCAAAAAGGGCGTATGCGTTTTTTCCTGAATATATTCAGGAAAAAACGCATACGCCCTTTCTGGCCAAGGGCATCATTGTCAACGTTTTGCCGCTTTTCATGTGCTTTAAAGGCGATTCGAATCTACCTCCTGAAATCTGTTTCCTGCAATTCTGCCTTGATTTCAAATCCTCTTCTTTGCCTTCCCTCAATATATTTGTGGATGAGAGTTATCATTTATAACTCTGCAGGTTTGTGAATTGCAGTGCCCTGAACCTCCATTTTACAACTCGCTTTTTAGGGAGCTGGCCGCAAAAGCGCAGGATGGCTTCAGCCCCTGTTCTGGTTCCGGGGGGCAGGCTGAGCCTGTGGTTAATTCTTCTTCCTGATGGGAAAATAGAGTGACCTGTGCCTGTCCCAACACCAAGAGCTAGTCTTTCATTGGTTCCACGTCTTCCCGTTCATCCTCAGTACAAATTGCAACCTGTACGGAACAGGAGGTTAAAGGTGCTGATGCTCCATGGAGGGAGATTGCTAGTAAAATGGCTGGAATGGCGAACCCGGACACAAGCAAATGAGAAATGAGTTGCGTTTTAGAAACCTTTCCCCATCACACGGTGTACCATCTTCTGGGTATCTCATGCATGTTTTCGATGTAGGAAGATGCCCTTGAACCTGGAGATTTGGGACCCATGCGATGGGTACCACGCAGTATTACTTTAAAGGGTCTGCGTTTGCTCACCCAACCTCACCAAACCTCTCAGCCGCAACAGTGTCCACCCTTAGGTCTCATCCAGCTGTGGGTCTAGATATGGTCAATCCAGGTTGCATCACAGCCCCTGAACGCATTGTGTAAGAATTTCGCTCTCTTTCACTGTCTTTGTTTCACGGGTTTTTCAAAGTAATTTATTTTTATAATGGGGTTTAGCTGCTTTTCACTTCTGTGTTTATGCCGCTTTACACCCACTTGACACACTAACAGAGAGATATCTATACATAGGTTTTAAGATTATTACTAGTCAGATATATTCTTGTGCGATGAATAGGGCGTGTTGAGTCCAGTTCTCTGAGCAAGGAGTAGGTCTTGTCTATTACATATTGGGTTTATGGAACGGTATCTGAGCTAATTTGAAACCCTTGTTTTATGTATCACCCCACCTCACCTTTCCCGTTAAGCAGCCATAGTGTGTTTTCTGCATGTGTGACTCTGTTCTGTTTTGTAATTCAGTTCAAGTGTAACGGTTTTTACATTCCCTCTATAAGTGATACCTTATGAGAAGTGTCCTTTGCTGTGTGACTTATTTCACTTAGAGTCGTCGTACCTAAATCCACTCATCATGCTGCTACTAGCCTTATGACATTGATTTCACGGCTGAGTGATATTCCATTGTACATAAGGACCACAACTTCTTTATCCATTTTTCTCTTTCCTGGGATATTGAAGGTGGAATGAAGTGGAGGTCCTTGTCAACAGAGCAGCCCTAAACTTTGGGGTGCTTGTGTCTTGCTGATTTTTCATTTTCCCAATTTATACCCCCATGAGTGGAAGTGCCCTATGCTCTCTAAGCTTTGCTTTTTAGACGTTTCAGGACTCACCGTACACTTCTCCAGAGTGGCTGTTGACAATTTACATCCCGCCCATCAGTGTAGCAAGGCTCCCATTTCTCCATGGCCTGTCCTGCATTTCTGGTTTTGACACTTTTTTCAGCATGGCCCTTTTGACCGATGGGAAGCGAGACTTCTTTGTAGCGCTGATTTGCCTTTCCAGGTTGCTTGGTTGGCCAAAAAGGGCGTATGCGTTTTTTCCTGAATATATTCAGGAAAAAACGCATACGCCCTTTCTGGCCAAGGGCATCATTGTCAACGTTTTGCCGCTTTTCATGTGCTTTAAAGGCGATTCGAATCTACCTCCTGAAATCTGTTTCCTGCAATTCTGCCTTGATTTCAAATCCTCTTCTTTGCCTTCCCTCAATATATTTGTGGATGAGAGTTATCATTTATAACTCTGCAGGTTTGTGAATTGCAGTGCCCTGAACCTCCATTTTACAACTCGCTTTTTAGGGAGCTGGCCGCAAAAGCGCAGGATGGCTTCAGGCCCTGTTCTGGTTCCGGGGGGCAGGCTGAGCCTGTGGTTAATTCTTCTTCCTGATGGGAAAATAGAGTGACCTGTGCCTGTCCCAACACCAAGAGCTAGTCTTTCATTGGTTCCACGTCTTCCCGTTCATCCTCAGTACAAATTGCAACCTGTACGGAACAGGAGGTTAAAGGTGCTGATGCTCCAAGGAGGGAGATTGCTAGTAAAGTGGCTGGAATGGCGAACCCGGGCACAAGCAAATGAGAAATGAGTTGCGTTTTAGAAACCTTTCCCCATCACACGGTGTACCATCTTCTGGGTATCTCATGCATGTTTTCGATGTAGGAAGATGCCCTTGAACCTGGAGATTTGGGACCCATGCGATGGGTACCAGGCAGTATTACTTTAAAGGGTCTGCGTTTGCTCACCCAACCTCACCAAACCTCTCAGCCGCAACAGTGTCCACCCTTAGGTCTCATCCAGCTGTGGGTCTAGATATGGTCAATCCAGGTTGCATCACAGCCCCTGAACGCATTGTGTAAGAATTTCTCTCTCTTTCACTGTCTTTGTTTCATGGGTTTTTCAAAGTAATTTATTTTTATAATGGGGTTTAGCTGCTTTTCACTGCTGTGTTTATGCCGCTTTTTACCCACTTGACACACTAACAGAGACATATCAATACATAGGTTTTAAGATTATTACTAGTCAGATATATTCTTGTGCGGTGAATAGGGCGTGTTGAGTCCAGTTCTCTGAGCAAGGAGTAGGTCTTGTCTATTACATATTGGGTTTATGGAACGGTATCTGAGCTAATTTGAAACCCTTGTTTTATGTATCACCCCACCTCACCTTTCCCGTTAAGCAGCCATAGTGTGTTTTCTGCATGTGTGACTCTGTTCTGTTTTGTAATTCAGTTCAAGTGTAACGGTTTTTACATTCCCTCTATAAGTGATACCTTATGAGAAGTGCCTTTGCTGTGTGACTTATTTCACTTAGAGTCGTCGTACCTAAATCCACTCATCATGCTGCTACTAGCCTTATGACATTGATTTCACGGCTGAGTGATATTCCATTGTACATAAGGACCACAACTTCTTTATCCATTTTTCTCTTTCCTGGGATATTGAAGGTGGAATGAAGTGGAGGTCCTTGTCAACAGAGCAGCCCTAAACTTTGGGGTGCTTGTGTCTTGCTGATTTTTCATTTTCCCAATTTATACCCCCATGAGTGGAAGTGCCCTATGCTCTCTAAGCTTTGCTTTTTAGACGTTTCAGGACTCACCGTACACTTCTCCAGAGTGGCTGTTGACAATTTACATCCCGCCCATCAGTGTAGCAAGGCTCCCATTTCTCCATGGCCTGTCCTGCATTTCTGGTTTTGACACTTTTTTCAGCATGGCCCTTTTGACCAATGGGAAGCGAGACATCTTTGTAGCGCTGATTTGCCTTTCCAGGTTGCTTGGTTGGCCAAAAAGGGCGTATGCGTTTTTTCCTGAATATATTCAGGAAAAAACGCATACGCCCTTTCTGGCCAAGGGCATCATTGTCAACGTTTTGCCGCTTTTCATGTGCTTTAAAGGCGATTCGAATCTACCTCCTGAAATCTGTTTCCTGCAATTCTGCCTTGATTTCAAATCCTCTTCTTTGCCTTCCCTCAATATATTTGTGGATGAGAGTTATCATTTATAACTCTGCAGGTTTGTGAATTGCAGTGCCCTGAACCTCCATTTTACAACTCGCTTTTTAGGGAGCTGGCCGCAAAAGCGCAGGATGGCTTCAGCCCCTGTTCTGGTTCCGGGGGGCAGGCTGAGCCTGTGGTTAATTCTTCTTCCTGATGGGAAAATAGAGTGACCTGTGCCTGTCCCAACACCAAGAGCTAGTCTTTCATTGGTTCCACGTCTTCCCGTTCATCCTCAGTACAAATTGCAACCTGTACGGAACAGGAGGTTAAAGGTGCTGATGCTCCATGGAGGGAGATTGCTAGTAAAATGGCTGGAATGGCGAACCCGGACACAAGCAAATGAGAAATGAGTTGCGTTTTAGAAACCTTTCCCCATCACACGGTGTACCATCTTCTGGGTATCTCATGCATGTTTTCGATGTAGGAAGATGCCCTTGAACCTGGAGATTTGGGACCCATGCGATGGGTACCACGCAGTATTACTTTAAAGGGTCTGCGTTTGCTCACCCAACCTCACCAAACCTCTCAGCCGCAACAGTGTCCACCCTTAGGTCTCATCCAGCTGTGGGTCTAGATATGGTCAATCCAGGTTGCATCACAGCCCCTGAACGCATTGTGTAAGAATTTCGCTCTCTTTCACTGTCTTTGTTTCACGGGTTTTTCAAAGTAATTTATTTTTATAATGGGGTTTAGCTGCTTTTCACTTCTGTGTTTATGCCGCTTTACACCCACTTGACACACTAACAGAGAGATATCTATACATAGGTTTTAAGATTATTACTAGTCAGATATATTCTTGTGCGATGAATAGGGCGTGTTGAGTCCAGTTCTCTGAGCAAGGAGTAGGTCTTGTCTATTACATATTGGGTTTATGGAACGGTATCTGAGCTAATTTGAAACCCTTGTTTTATGTATCACCCCACCTCACCTTTCCCGTTAAGCAGCCATAGTGTGTTTTCTGCATGTGTGACTCTGTTCTGTTTTGTAATTCAGTTCAAGTGTAACGGTTTTTACATTCCCTCTATAAGTGATACCTTATGAGAAGTGTCCTTTGCTGTGTGACTTATTTCACTTAGAGTCGTCGTACCTAAATCCACTCATCATGCTGCTACTAGCCTTATGACATTGATTTCACGGCTGAGTGATATTCCATTGTACATAAGGACCACAACTTCTTTATCCATTTTTCTCTTTCCTGGGATATTGAAGGTGGAATGAAGTGGAGGTCCTTGTCAACAGAGCAGCCCTAAACTTTGGGGTGCTTGTGTCTTGCTGATTTTTCATTTTCCCAATTTATACCCCCATGAGTGGAAGTGCCCTATGCTCTCTAAGCTTTGCTTTTTAGACGTTTCAGGACTCACCGTACACTTCTCCAGAGTGGCTGTTGACAATTTACATCCCGCCCATCAGTGTAGCAAGGCTCCCATTTCTCCATGGCCTGTCCTGCATTTCTGGTTTTGACACTTTTTTCAGCATGGCCCTTTTGACCGATGGGAAGCGAGACTTCTTTGTAGCGCTGATTTGCCTTTCCAGGTTGCTTGGTTGGCCAAAAAGGGCGTATGCGTTTTTTCCTGAATATATTCAGGAAAAAACGCATACGCCCTTTCTGGCCAAGGGCATCATTGTCAACGTTTTGCCGCTTTTCATGTGCTTTAAAGGCGATTCGAATCTACCTCCTGAAATCTGTTTCCTGCAATTCTGCCTTGATTTCAAATCCTCTTCTTTGCCTTCCCTCAATATATTTGTGGATGAGAGTTATCATTTATAACTCTGCAGGTTTGTGAATTGCAGTGCCCTGAACCTCCATTTTACAACTCGCTTTTTAGGGAGCTGGCCGCAAAAGCGCAGGATGGCTTCAGGCCCTGTTCTGGTTCCGGGGGGCAGGCTGAGCCTGTGGTTAATTCTTCTTCCTGATGGGAAAATAGAGTGACCTGTGCCTGTCCCAACACCAAGAGCTAGTCTTTCATTGGTTCCACGTCTTCCCGTTCATCCTCAGTACAAATTGCAACCTGTACGGAACAGGAGGTTAAAGGTGCTGATGCTCCAAGGAGGGAGATTGCTAGTAAAGTGGCTGGAATGGCGAACCCGGGCACAAGCAAATGAGAAATGAGTTGCGTTTTAGAAACCTTTCCCCATCACACGGTGTACCATCTTCTGGGTATCTCATGCATGTTTTCGATGTAGGAAGATGCCCTTGAACCTGGAGATTTGGGACCCATGCGATGGGTACCAGGCAGTATTACTTTAAAGGGTCTGCGTTTGCTCACCCAACCTCACCAAACCTCTCAGCCGCAACAGTGTCCACCCTTAGGTCTCATCCAGCTGTGGGTCTAGATATGGTCAATCCAGGTTGCATCACAGCCCCTGAACGCATTGTGTAAGAATTTCTCTCTCTTTCACTGTCTTTGTTTCATGGGTTTTTCAAAGTAATTTATTTTTATAATGGGGTTTAGCTGCTTTTCACTGCTGTGTTTATGCCGCTTTTTACCCACTTGACACACTAACAGAGACATATCAATACATAGGTTTTAAGATTATTACTAGTCAGATATATTCTTGTGCGGTGAATAGGGCGTGTTGAGTCCAGTTCTCTGAGCAAGGAGTAGGTCTTGTCTATTACATATTGGGTTTATGGAACGGTATCTGAGCTAATTTGAAACCCTTGTTTTATGTATCACCCCACCTCACCTTTCCCGTTAAGCAGCCATAGTGTGTTTTCTGCATGTGTGACTCTGTTCTGTTTTGTAATTCAGTTCAAGTGTAACGGTTTTTACATTCCCTCTATAAGTGATACCTTATGAGAAGTGCCTTTGCTGTGTGACTTATTTCACTTAGAGTCGTCGTACCTAAATCCACTCATCATGCTGCTACTAGCCTTATGACATTGATTTCACGGCTGAGTGATATTCCATTGTACATAAGGACCACAACTTCTTTATCCATTTTTCTCTTTCCTGGGATATTGAAGGTGGAATGAAGTGGAGGTCCTTGTCAACAGAGCAGCCCTAAACTTTGGGGTGCTTGTGTCTTGCTGATTTTTCATTTTCCCAATTTATACCCCCATGAGTGGAAGTGCCCTATGCTCTCTAAGCTTTGCTTTTTAGACGTTTCAGGACTCACCGTACACTTCTCCAGAGTGGCTGTTGACAATTTACATCCCGCCCATCAGTGTAGCAAGGCTCCCATTTCTCCATGGCCTGTCCTGCATTTCTGGTTTTGACACTTTTTTCAGCATGGCCCTTTTGACCAATGGGAAGCGAGACATCTTTGTAGCGCTGATTTGCCTTTCCAGGTTGCTTGGTTGGCCAAAAAGGGCGTATGCGTTTTTTCCTGAATATATTCAGGAAAAAACGCATACGCCCTTTCTGGCCAAGGGCATCATTGTCAACGTTTTGCCGCTTTTCATGTGCTTTAAAGGCGATTCGAATCTACCTCCTGAAATCTGTTTCCTGCAATTCTGCCTTGATTTCAAATCCTCTTCTTTGCCTTCCCTCAATATATTTGTGGATGAGAGTTATCATTTATAACTCTGCAGGTTTGTGAATTGCAGTGCCCTGAACCTCCATTTTACAACTCGCTTTTTAGGGAGCTGGCCGCAAAAGCGCAGGATGGCTTCAGCCCCTGTTCTGGTTCCGGGGGGCAGGCTGAGCCTGTGGTTAATTCTTCTTCCTGATGGGAAAATAGAGTGACCTGTGCCTGTCCCAACACCAAGAGCTAGTCTTTCATTGGTTCCACGTCTTCCCGTTCATCCTCAGTACAAATTGCAACCTGTACGGAACAGGAGGTTAAAGGTGCTGATGCTCCATGGAGGGAGATTGCTAGTAAAATGGCTGGAATGGCGAACCCGGACACAAGCAAATGAGAAATGAGTTGCGTTTTAGAAACCTTTCCCCATCACACGGTGTACCATCTTCTGGGTATCTCATGCATGTTTTCGATGTAGGAAGATGCCCTTGAACCTGGAGATTTGGGACCCATGCGATGGGTACCACGCAGTATTACTTTAAAGGGTCTGCGTTTGCTCACCCAACCTCACCAAACCTCTCAGCCGCAACAGTGTCCACCCTTAGGTCTCATCCAGCTGTGGGTCTAGATATGGTCAATCCAGGTTGCATCACAGCCCCTGAACGCATTGTGTAAGAATTTCGCTCTCTTTCACTGTCTTTGTTTCACGGGTTTTTCAAAGTAATTTATTTTTATAATGGGGTTTAGCTGCTTTTCACTTCTGTGTTTATGCCGCTTTACACCCACTTGACACACTAACAGAGAGATATCTATACATAGGTTTTAAGATTATTACTAGTCAGATATATTCTTGTGCGATGAATAGGGCGTGTTGAGTCCAGTTCTCTGAGCAAGGAGTAGGTCTTGTCTATTACATATTGGGTTTATGGAACGGTATCTGAGCTAATTTGAAACCCTTGTTTTATGTATCACCCCACCTCACCTTTCCCGTTAAGCAGCCATAGTGTGTTTTCTGCATGTGTGACTCTGTTCTGTTTTGTAATTCAGTTCAAGTGTAACGGTTTTTACATTCCCTCTATAAGTGATACCTTATGAGAAGTGTCCTTTGCTGTGTGACTTATTTCACTTAGAGTCGTCGTACCTAAATCCACTCATCATGCTGCTACTAGCCTTATGACATTGATTTCACGGCTGAGTGATATTCCATTGTACATAAGGACCACAACTTCTTTATCCATTTTTCTCTTTCCTGGGATATTGAAGGTGGAATGAAGTGGAGGTCCTTGTCAACAGAGCAGCCCTAAACTTTGGGGTGCTTGTGTCTTGCTGATTTTTCATTTTCCCAATTTATACCCCCATGAGTGGAAGTGCCCTATGCTCTCTAAGCTTTGCTTTTTAGACGTTTCAGGACTCACCGTACACTTCTCCAGAGTGGCTGTTGACAATTTACATCCCGCCCATCAGTGTAGCAAGGCTCCCATTTCTCCATGGCGTGTCCTGCATTTCTGGTTTGGACACTTTTTTCAGCATGGCCCTTTTGACCGATGGGAAGCGAGACTTCTTTGTAGCGCTGATTTGCCTTTCCAGGTTGCTTGGTTGGCCAAAAAGGGCGTATGCGTTTTTTCCTGAATATATTCAGGAAAAAACGCATACGCCCTTTCTGGCCAAGGGCATCATTGTCAACGTTTTGCCGCTTTTCATGTGCTTTAAAGGCGATTCGAATCTACCTCCTGAAATCTGTTTCCTGCAATTCTGCCTTGATTTCAAATCCTCTTCTTTGCCTTCCCTCAATATATTTGTGGATGAGAGTTATCATTTATAACTCTGCAGGTTTGTGAATTGCAGTGCCCTGAACCTCCATTTTACAACTCGCTTTTTAGGGAGCTGGCCGCAAAAGCGCAGGATGGCTTCAGGCCCTGTTCTGGTTCCGGGGGGCAGGCTGAGCCTGTGGTTAATTCTTCTTCCTGATGGGAAAATAGAGTGACCTGTGCCTGTCCCAACACCAAGAGCTAGTCTTTCATTGGTTCCACGTCTTCCCGTTCATCCTCAGTACAAATTGCAACCTGTACGGAACAGGAGGTTAAAGGTGCTGATGCTCCAAGGAGGGAGATTGCTAGTAAAGTGGCTGGAATGGCGAACCCGGGCACAAGCAAATGAGAAATGAGTTGCGTTTTAGAAACCTTTCCCCATCACACGGTGTACCATCTTCTGGGTATCTCATGCATGTTTTCGATGTAGGAAGATGCCCTTGAACCTGGAGATTTGGGACCCATGCGATGGGTACCACGCAGTATTACTTTAAAGGGTCTGCGTTTGCTCACCCAACCTCACCAAACCTCTCAGCCGCAACAGTGTCCACCCTTAGGTCTCATCCAGCTGTGGGTCTAGATATGGTCAATCCAGGTTGCATCACAGCCCCTGAACGCATTGTGTAAGAATTTCGCTCTCTTTCACTGTCTTTGTTTCACGGGTTTTTCAAAGTAATTTATTTTTATAATGGGGTTTAGCTGCTTTTCACTTCTGTGTTTATGCCGCTTTACACCCACTTGACACACTAACAGAGAGATATCTATACATAGGTTTTAAGATTATTACTAGTCAGATATATTCTTGTGCGATGAATAGGGCGTGTTGAGTCCAGTTCTCTGAGCAAGGAGTAGGTCTTGTCTATTACATATTGGGTTTATGGAACGGTATCTGAGCTAATTTGAAACCCTTGTTTTATGTATCACCCCACCTCACCTTTCCCGTTAAGCAGCCATAGTGTGTTTTCTGCATGTGTGACTCTGTTCTGTTTTGTAATTCAGTTCAAGTGTAACGGTTTTTACATTCCCTCTATAAGTGATACCTTATGAGAAGTGTCCTTTGCTGTGTGACTTATTTCACTTAGAGTCGTCGTACCTAAATCCACTCATCATGCTGCTACTAGCCTTATGACATTGATTTCACGGCTGAGTGATATTCCATTGTACATAAGGACCACAACTTCTTTATCCATTTTTCTCTTTCCTGGGATATTGAAGGTGGAATGAAGTGGAGGTCCTTGTCAACAGAGCAGCCCTAAACTTTGGGGTGCTTGTGTCTTGCTGATTTTTCATTTTCCCAATTTATACCCCCATGAGTGGAAGTGCCCTATGCTCTCTAAGCTTTGCTTTTTAGACGTTTCAGGACTCACCGTACACTTCTCCAGAGTGGCTGTTGACAATTTACATCCCGCCCATCAGTGTAGCAAGGCTCCCATTTCTCCATGGCGTGTCCTGCATTTCTGGTTTGGACACTTTTTTCAGCATGGCCCTTTTGACCGATGGGAAGCGAGACTTCTTTGTAGCGCTGATTTGCCTTTCCAGGTTGCTTGGTTGGCCAAAAAGGGCGTATGCGTTTTTTCCTGAATATATTCAGGAAAAAACGCATACGCCCTTTCTGGCCAAGGGCATCATTGTCAACGTTTTGCCGCTTTTCATGTGCTTTAAAGGCGATTCGAATCTACCTCCTGAAATCTGTTTCCTGCAATTCTGCCTTGATTTCAAATCCTCTTCTTTGCCTTCCCTCAATATATTTGTGGATGAGAGTTATCATTTATAACTCTGCAGGTTTGTGAATTGCAGTGCCCTGAACCTCCATTTTACAACTCGCTTTTTAGGGAGCTGGCCGCAAAAGCGCAGGATGGCTTCAGGCCCTGTTCTGGTTCCGGGGGGCAGGCTGAGCCTGTGGTTAATTCTTCTTCCTGATGGGAAAATAGAGTGACCTGTGCCTGTCCCAACACCAAGAGCTAGTCTTTCATTGGTTCCACGTCTTCCCGTTCATCCTCAGTACAAATTGCAACCTGTACGGAACAGGAGGTTAAAGGTGCTGATGCTCCAAGGAGGGAGATTGCTAGTAAAGTGGCTGGAATGGCGAACCCGGGCACAAGCAAATGAGAAATGAGTTGCGTTTTAGAAACCTTTCCCCATCACACGGTGTACCATCTTCTGGGTATCTCATGCATGTTTTCGATGTAGGAAGATGCCCTTGAACCTGGAGATTTGGGACCCATGCGATGGGTACCACGCAGTATTACTTTAAAGGGTCTGCGTTTGCTCACCCAACCTCTCCAAACCTCTCAGCCGCAACAGTGTCCACCCTTAGGTCTCATCCAGCTGTGGGTCTAGATATGGTCAATCCAGGTTGCATCACAGCCCCTGAACGCATTGTGTAAGAATTTCTCTCTCTTTCACTGTCTTTGTTTCACGGGTTTTTCAAAGTAATTTATTTTTATAATGGGGTTTAGCTGCTTTTCACTGCTGTGTTTATGCCGCTTTACACCCACTTGACACACTAACAGAGAGATATCAATACATAGGTTTTAAGATTATTACTAGTCAGATATATTCTTGTGCGGTGAATAGGGCGTGTTGAGTCCAGTTCTCTGAGCAAGGAGTAGGTCTTGTCTATTACATATTGGGTTTATGGAACGGTATCTGAGCTAATTTGAAACCCTTGTTTTATGTATCACCCCACCTCACCTTTCCCGTTAAGCAGCCATAGTGTGTTTTCTGCATGTGTGACTCTGTTCTGTTTTGTAATTCAGTTCAAGTGTAACGGTTTTTACATTCCCTCTATCAGTGATACCTTATGAGAAGTGTCCTTTTCTGTGTGACTAATTTCACTTAGAATCGTCGTACCTAAATCCACTCATCATGCTGCTACTAGCCTTATGACATTGATTTCATGGCTGAGTGATATTCCATTGTACATAAGGACCACAACTTCTTTATCCATTTTTCTCTTTCCTGGGATATTGAAGGTGGAATGAAGTGGAGGTCCTTGTCAACAGAGCAGCCCTAAACTTTGGGGTGCTTGTGTCTTGCTGATTTTTAATTTTCCCAATTTATACCCCCATGAGTGGAAGTGCCCTATGCTCTCTAAGCTTTGCTTTTTAGACGTTTCAGGACTCACCGTACACTTCTCCAGAGTGGCTGTTGACAATTTACATCCCGCCCATCAGTGTAGCAAGGCTCCCATTTCTCCATGGCCTGTCCTGCATTTCTGGTTTTGACACTTTTTTCAGCATGGCCCTTTTGACCGATGGGAAGCGAGACTTCTTTGTAGCGCTGATTTGCCTTTCCAGGTTGCTTGGTTGGCCAAAAAGGGCGTATGCGTTTTTTCCTGAATATATTCAGGAAAAAACGCATACGCCCTTTCTGGCCAAGGGCATCATTGTCAACGTTTTGCCGCTTTTCATGTGCTTTAAAGGCGATTCGAATCTACCTCCTGAAATCTGTTTCCTGCAATTCTGCCTTGATTTCAAATCCTCTTCTTTGCCTTCCCTCAATATATTTGTGGATGAGAGTTATCATTTATAACTCTGCAGGTTTGTGAATTGCAGTGCCCTGAACCTCCATTTTACAACTCGCTTTTTAGGGAGCTGGCCGCAAAAGCGCAGGATGGCTTCAGCCCCTGTTCTGGTTCCGGGGGGCAGGCTGAGCCTGTGGTTAATTCTTCTTCCTGATGGGAAAATAGAGTGACCTGTGCCTGTCCCAACACCAAGAGCTAGTCTTTCATTGGTTCCACGTCTTCCCGTTCATCCTCAGTACAAATTGCAACCTGTACGGAACAGGAGGTTAAAGGTGCTGATGCTCCAAGGAGGGAGATTGCTAGTAAAGTGGCTGGAATGGCGAACCCGGGCACAAGCAAATGAGAAATGAGTTGCGTTTTAGAAACCTTTCCCCATCACACGGTGTACCATCTTCTGGGTATCTCATGCATGTTTTCGATGTAGGAAGATGCCCTTGAACCTGGAGATTTGGGACCCATGCGATGGGTACCACGCAGTATTACTTTAAAGGGTCTGCGTTTGCTCACCCAACCTCACCAAACCTCTCAGCCGCAACAGTGTCCACCCTTAGGTCTCATCCAGCTGTGGGTCTAGATATGGTCAATCCAGGTTGCATCACAGCCCCTGAACGCATTGTGTAAGAATTTCGCTCTCTTTCACTGTCTTTGTTTCACGGGTTTTTCAAAGTAATTTATTTTTATAATGGGGTTTAGCTGCTTTTCACTTCTGTGTTTATGCCGCTTTACACCCACTTGACACACTAACAGAGAGATATCTATACATAGGTTTTAAGATTATTACTAGTCAGATATATTCTTGTGCGATGAATAGGGCGTGTTGAGTCCAGTTCTCTGAGCAAGGAGTAGGTCTTGTCTATTACATATTGGGTTTATGGAACGGTATCTGAGCTAATTTGAAACCCTTGTTTTATGTATCACCCCACCTCACCTTTCCCGTTAAGCAGCCATAGTGTGTTTTCTGCATGTGTGACTCTGTTCTGTTTTGTAATTCAGTTCAAGTGTAACGGTTTTTACATTCCCTCTATAAGTGATACCTTATGAGAAGTGTCCTTTGCTGTGTGACTTATTTCACTTAGAGTCGTCGTACCTAAATCCACTCATCATGCTGCTACTAGCCTTATGACATTGATTTCACGGCTGAGTGATATTCCATTGTACATAAGGACCACAACTTCTTTATCCATTTTTCTCTTTCCTGGGATATTGAAGGTGGAATGAAGTGGAGGTCCTTGTCAACAGAGCAGCCCTAAACTTTGGGGTGCTTGTGTCTTGCTGATTTTTAATTTTCCCAATTTATACCCCCATGAGTGGAAGTGCCCTATGCTCTCTAAGCTTTGCTTTTTAGACGTTTCAGGACTCACCGTACACTTCTCCAGAGTGGCTGTTGACAATTTACATCCCGCCCATCAGTGTAGCAAGGCTCCCATTTCTCCATGGCCTGTCCTGCATTTCTGGTTTGGACACTTTTTTCAGCATGGCCCTTTTGACCGATGGGAAGCGAGACTTCTTTGTAGCGCTGATTTGCCTTTCCAGGTTGCTTGGTTGGCCAAAAAGGGCGTATGCGTTTTTTCCTGAATATATTCAGGAAAAAACGCATACGCCCTTTCTGGCCAAGGGCATCATTGTCAACGTTTTGCCGCTTTTCATGTGCTTTAAAGGCGATTCGAATCTACCTCCTGAAATCTGTTTCCTGCAATTCTGCCTTGATTTCAAATCCTCTTCTTTGCCTTCCCTCAATATATTTGTGGATGAGAGTTATCATTTATAACTCTGCAGGTTTGTGAATTGCAGTGCCCTGAACCTCCATTTTACAACTCGCTTTTTAGGGAGCTGGCCGCAAAAGCGCAGGATGGCTTCAGGCCCTGTTCTGGTTCCGGGGGGCAGGCTGAGCCTGTGGTTAATTCTTCTTCCTGATGGGAAAATAGAGTGACCTGTGCCTGTCCCAACACCAAGAGCTAGTCTTTCATTGGTTCCACGTCTTCCCGTTCATCCTCAGTACAAATTGCAACCTGTACGGAACAGGAGGTTAAAGGTGCTGATGCTCCAAGGAGGGAGATTGCTAGTAAAGTGGCTGGAATGGCGAACCCGGGCACAAGCAAATGAGAAATGAGTTGCGTTTTAGAAACCTTTCCCCATCACACGGTGTACCATCTTCTGGGTATCTCATGCATGTTTTCGATGTAGGAAGATGCCCTTGAACCTGGAGATTTGGGACCCATGCGATGGGTACCACGCAGTATTACTTTAAAGGGTCTGCGTTTGCTCACCCAACCTCTCCAAACCTCTCAGCCGCAACAGTGTCCACCCTTAGGTCTCATCCAGCTGTGGGTCTAGATATGGTCAATCCAGGTTGCATCACAGCCCCTGAACGCATTGTGTAAGAATTTCTCTCTCTTTCACTGTCTTTGTTTCACGGGTTTTTCAAAGTAATTTATTTTTATAATGGGGTTTAGCTGCTTTTCACTGCTGTGTTTATGCCGCTTTACACCCACTTGACACACTAACAGAGAGATATCAATACATAGGTTTTAAGATTATTACTAGTCAGATATATTCTTGTGCGGTGAATAGGGCGTGTTGAGTCCAGTTCTCTGAGCAAGGAGTAGGTCTTGTCTATTACATATTGGTTTTATGGAACGGTATCTGAGCTAATTTGAAACCCTTGTTTTATGTATCACCCCACCTCACCTTTCCCGTTAAGCAGCCATAGTGTGTTTTCTGCATGTGTGACTCTGTTCTGTTTTGTAATTCAGTTCAAGTGTAACGGTTTTTACATTCCCTCTATCAGTGATACCTTATGAGAAGTGTCCTTTTCTGTGTGACTTATTTCACTTAGAATCGTCGTACCTAAATCCACTCATCATGCTGCTACTAGCCTTATGACATTGATTTCATGGCTGAGTGATATTCCATTGTACATAAGGACCACAACTTCTTTATCCATTTTTCTCTTTCCTGGGATATTGAAGGTGGAATGAAGTGGAGGTCCTTGTCAACAGAGCAGCCCTAAACTTTGGGGTGCTTGTGTCTTGCTGATTTTTAATTTTCCCAATTTATACCCCCATGAGTGGAAGTGCCCTATGCTCTCTAAGCTTTGCTTTTTAGACGTTTCAGGACTCACCGTACACTTCTCCAGAGTGGCTGTTGACAATTTACATCCCGCCCATCAGTGTAGCAAGGCTCCCATTTCTCCATGGCCTGTCCTGCATTTCTGGTTTTGACACTTTTTTCAGCATGGCCCTTTTGACCGATGGGAAGCGAGACTTCTTTGTAGCGCTGATTTGCCTTTCCAGGTTGCTTGGTTGGCCAAAAAGGGCGTATGCGTTTTTTCCTGAATATATTCAGGAAAAAACGCATACGCCCTTTTTGGCCAAGGGCATCATTGTCAACGTTTTGCCGCTTTTCATGTGCTTTAAATGCGATTCGAATCTACCTCCTGAAATCTGTTTCCTGCAATTCTGCCTTGATTTCAAATCCTCTTCTTTGCCTTCCCTCAATATATTTGTGGATGAGTGTTATCATTTATAACTCTGCAGGTTTGTGAATTGCAGTGCCCTGAACCTCCATTTTACAACTCGCTTTTTAGGGAGCTGGCCGCAAAAGCGCAGGATGGCTTCAGCCCCTGTTCTGGTTCCGGGGGGCAGGCTGAGCCTGTGGTTAATTCTTCTTCCTGATGGGAAAATAGAGTGACCTGTGCCTGTCCCAACACCAAGAGCTAGTCTTTCATTGGTTCCACGTCTTCCCGTTCATCCTCAGTACAAATTGCAACCTGTACGGAACAGGAGGTTAAAGGTGCTGATGCTCCAAGGAGGGAGATTGCTAGTAAAGTGGCTGGAATGGCGAACCCGGGCACAAGCAAATGAGAAATGAGTTGCGTTTTAGAAACCTTTCCCCATCACACGGTGTACCATCTTCTGGGTATCTCATGCATGTTTTCGATGTAGGAAGATGCCCTTGAACCTGGAGATTTGGGACCCATGCGATGGGTACCACGCAGTATTACTTTAAAGGGTCTGCGTTTGCTCACCCAACCTCTCCAAACCTCTCAGCCGCAACAGTGTCCACCCTTAGGTCTCATCCAGCTGTGGGTCTAGATATGGTCAATCCAGGTTGCATCACAGCCCCTGAACGCATTGTGTAAGAATTTCTCTCTCTTTCACTGTCTTTGTTTCACGGGTTTTTCAAAGTAATTTATTTTTATAATGGGGTTTAGCTGCTTTTCACTGCTGTGTTTATGCCGCTTTACACCCACTTGACACACTAACAGAGAGATATCAATACATAGGTTTTAAGATTATTACTAGTCAGATATATTCTTGTGCGGTGAATAGGGCGTGTTGAGTCCAGTTCTCTGAGCAAGGAGTAGGTCTTGTCTATTACATATTGGTTTTATGGAACGGTATCTGAGCTAATTTGAAACCCTTGTTTTATGTATCACCCCACCTCACCTTTCCCGTTAAGCAGCCATAGTGTGTTTTCTGCATGTGTGACTCTGTTCTGTTTTGTAATTCAGTTCAAGTGTAACGGTTTTTACATTCCCTCTATCAGTGATACCTTATGAGAAGTGTCCTTTTCTGTGTGACTAATTTCACTTAGAATCGTCGTACCTAAATCCACTCATCATGCTGCTACTAGCCTTATGACATTGATTTCATGGCTGAGTGATATTCCATTGTACATAAGGACCACAACTTCTTTATCCATTTTTCTCTTTCCTGGGATATTGAAGGTGGAATGAAGTGGAGGTCCTTGTCAACAGAGCAGCCCTAAACTTTGGGGTGCTTGTGTCTTGCTGATTTTTAATTTTCCCAATTTATACCCCCATGAGTGGAAGTGCCCTATGCTCTCTAAGCTTTGCTTTTTAGACGTTTCAGGACTCACCGTACACTTCTCCAGAGTGGCTGTTGACAATTTACATCCCGCCCATCAGTGTAGCAAGGCTCCCATTTCTCCATGGCCTGTCCTGCATTTCTGGTTTGGACACTTTTTTCAGCATGGCCCTTTTGACCGATGGGAAGCGAGACTTCTTTGTAGCGCTGATTTGCCTTTCCAGGTTGCTTGGTTGGCCAAAAAGGGCGTATGCGTTTTTTCCTGAATATATTCAGGAAAAAACGCATACGCCCTTTCTGGCCAAGGGCATCATTGTCAACGTTTTGCCGCTTTTCATGTGCTTTAAAGGCGATTCGAATCTACCTCCTGAAATCTGTTTCCTGCAATTCTGCCTTGATTTCAAATCCTCTTCTTTGCCTTCCCTCAATATATTTGTGGATGAGAGTTATCATTTATAACTCTGCAGGTTTGTGAATTGCAGTGCCCTGAACCTCCATTTTACAACTCGCTTTTTAGGGAGCTGGCCGCAAAAGCGCAGGATGGCTTCAGCCCCTGTTCTGGTTCCGGGGGGCAGGCTGAGCCTGTGGTTAATTCTTCTTCCTGATGGGAAAATAGAGTGACCTGTGCCTGTCCCAACACCAAGAGCTAGTCTTTCATTGGTTCCACGTCTTCCCGTTCATCCTCAGTACAAATTGCAACCTGTACGGAACAGGAGGTTAAAGGTGCTGATGCTCCATGGAGGGAGATTGCTAGTAAAATGGCTGGAATGGCGAACCCGGACACAAGCAAATGAGAAATGAGTTGCGTTTTAGAAACCTTTCCCCATCACACGGTGTACCATCTTCTGGGTATCTCATGCATGTTTTCGATGTAGGAAGATGCCCTTGAACCTGGAGATTTGGGACCCATGCGATGGGTACCACGCAGTATTACTTTAAAGGGTCTGCGTTTGCTCACCCAACCTCACCAAACCTCTCAGCCGCAACAGTGTCCACCCTTAGGTCTCATCCAGCTGTGGGTCTAGATATGGTCAATCCAGGTTGCATCACAGCCCCTGAACGCATTGTGTAAGAATTTCGCTCTCTTTCACTGTCTTTGTTTCACGGGTTTTTCAAAGTAATTTATTTTTATAATGGGGTTTAGCTGCTTTTCACTTCTGTGTTTATGCCGCTTTACACCCACTTGACACACTAACAGAGAGATATCTATACATAGGTTTTAAGATTATTACTAGTCAGATATATTCTTGTGCGATGAATAGGGCGTGTTGAGTCCAGTTCTCTGAGCAAGGAGTAGGTCTTGTCTATTACATATTGGGTTTATGGAACGGTATCTGAGCTAATTTGAAACCCTTGTTTTATGTATCACCCCACCTCACCTTTCCCGTTAAGCAGCCATAGTGTGTTTTCTGCATGTGTGACTCTGTTCTGTTTTGTAATTCAGTTCAAGTGTAACGGTTTTTACATTCCCTCTATAAGTGATACCTTATGAGAAGTGTCCTTTGCTGTGTGACTTATTTCACTTAGAGTCGTCGTACCTAAATCCACTCATCATGCTGCTACTAGCCTTATGACATTGATTTCACGGCTGAGTGATATTCCATTGTACATAAGGACCACAACTTCTTTATCCATTTTTCTCTTTCCTGGGATATTGAAGGTGGAATGAAGTGGAGGTCCTTGTCAACAGAGCAGCCCTAAACTTTGGGGTGCTTGTGTCTTGCTGATTTTTCATTTTCCCAATTTATACCCCCATGAGTGGAAGTGCCCTATGCTCTCTAAGCTTTGCTTTTTAGACGTTTCAGGACTCACCGTACACTTCTCCAGAGTGGCTGTTGACAATTTACATCCCGCCCATCAGTGTAGCAAGGCTCCCATTTCTCCATGGACTGTCCTGCATTTCTGGTTTGGACACTTTTTTCAGCATGGCCCTTTTGACCGATGGGAAGCGAGACTTCTTTGTAGCGCTGATTTGCCTTTCCAGGTTGCTTGGTTGGCCAAAAAGGGCGTATGCGTTTTTTCCTGAATATATTCAGGAAAAAACGCATACGCCCTTTCTGGCCAAGGGCATCATTGTCAACGTTTTGCCGCTTTTCATGTGCTTTAAAGGCGATTCGAATCTACCTCCTGAAATCTGTTTCCTGCAATTCTGCCTTGATTTCAAATCCTCTTCTTTGCCTTCCCTCAATATATTTGTGGATGAGAGTTATCATTTATAAGTCTGCAGGTTTGTGAATTGCAGTGCCCTGAACCTCCATTTTACAACTCGCTTTTTAGGGAGCTGGCCGCAAAAGCGCAGGATGGCTTCAGGCCCTGTTCTGGTTCCGGGGGGCAGGCTGAGCCTGTGGTTAATTCTTCTTCCTGATGGGAAAATAGAGTGACCTGTGCCTGTCCCAACACCAAGAGCTAGTCTTTCATTGGTTCCACGTCTTCCCGTTCATCCTCAGTACAAATTGCAACCTGTACGGAACAGGAGGTTAAAGGTGCTGATGCTCCAAGGAGGGAGATTGCTAGTAAAGTGGCTGGAATGGCGAACCCGGGCACAAGCAAATGAGAAATGAGTTGCGTTTTAGAAACCTTTCCCCATCACACGGTGTACCATCTTCTGGGTATCTCATGCATGTTTTCGATGTAGGAAGATGCCCTTGAACCTGGAGATTTGGGACCCATGCGATGGGTACCACGCAGTATTACTTTAAAGGGTCTGCGTTTGCTCACCCAACCTCTCCAAACCTCTCAGCCGCAACAGTGTCCACCCTTAGGTCTCATCCAGCTGTGGGTCTAGATATGGTCAATCCAGGTTGCATCACAGCCCCTGAACGCATTGTGTAAGAATTTCTCTCTCTTTCACTGTCTTTGTTTCATGGGTTTTTCAAAGTAATTTATTTTTATAATGGGGTTTAGCTGCTTTTCACTGCTGTGTTTATGCCGCTTTTTACCCACTTGACACACTAACAGAGACATATCAATACATAGGTTTTAAGATTATTACTAGTCAGATATATTCTTGTGCGGTGAATAGGGCGTGTTGAGTCCAGTTCTCTGAGCAAGGAGTAGGTCTTGTCTATTACATATTGGGTTTATGGAACGGTATCTGAGCTAATTTGAAACCCTTGTTTTATGTATCACCCCACCTCACCTTTCCCGTTAAGCAGCCATAGTGTGTTTTCTGCATGTGTGACTCTGTTCTGTTTTGTAATTCAGTTCAAGTGTAACGGTTTTTACATTCCCTCTATAAGTGATACCTTATGAGAAGTGCCTTTGCTGTGTGACTTATTTCACTTAGAGTCGTCGTACCTAAATCCACTCATCATGCTGCTACTAGCCTTATGACATTGATTTCACGGCTGAGTGATATTCCATTGTACATAAGGACCACAACTTCTTTATCCATTTTTCTCTTTCCTGGGATATTGAAGGTGGAATGAAGTGGAGGTCCTTGTCAACAGAGCAGCCCTAAACTTTGGGGTGCTTGTGTCTTGCTGATTTTTCATTTTCCCAATTTATACCCCCATGAGTGGAAGTGCCCTATGCTCTCTAAGCTTTGCTTTTTAGACGTTTCAGGACTCACCGTACACTTCTCCAGAGTGGCTGTTGACAATTTACATCCCGCCCATCAGTGTAGCAAGGCTCCCATTTCTCCATGGCCTGTCCTGCATTTCTGGTTTTGACACTTTTTTCAGCATGGCCCTTTTGACCAATGGGAAGCGAGACATCTTTGTAGCGCTGATTTGCCTTTCCAGGTTGCTTGGTTGGCCAAAAAGGGCGTATGCGTTTTTTCCTGAATATATTCAGGAAAAAACGCATACGCCCTTTCTGGCCAAGGGCATCATTGTCAACGTTTTGCCGCTTTTCATGTGCTTTAAAGGCGATTCGAATCTACCTCCTGAAATCTGTTTCCTGCAATTCTGCCTTGATTTCAAATCCTCTTCTTTGCCTTCCCTCAATATATTTGTGGATGAGAGTTATCATTTATAACTCTGCAGGTTTGTGAATTGCAGTGCCCTGAACCTCCATTTTACAACTCGCTTTTTAGGGAGCTGGCCGCAAAAGCGCAGGATGGCTTCAGCCCCTGTTCTGGTTCCGGGGGGCAGGCTGAGCCTGTGGTTAATTCTTCTTCCTGATGGGAAAATAGAGTGACCTGTGCCTGTCCCAACACCAAGAGCTAGTCTTTCATTGGTTCCACGTCTTCCCGTTCATCCTCAGTACAAATTGCAACCTGTACGGAACAGGAGGTTAAAGGTGCTGATGCTCCATGGAGGGAGATTGCTAGTAAAATGGCTGGAATGGCGAACCCGGACACAAGCAAATGAGAAATGAGTTGCGTTTTAGAAACCTTTCCCCATCACACGGTGTACCATCTTCTGGGTATCTCATGCATGTTTTCGATGTAGGAAGATGCCCTTGAACCTGGAGATTTGGGACCCATGCGATGGGTACCACGCAGTATTACTTTAAAGGGTCTGCGTTTGCTCACCCAACCTCACCAAACCTCTCAGCCGCAACAGTGTCCACCCTTAGGTCTCATCCAGCTGTGGGTCTAGATATGGTCAATCCAGGTTGCATCACAGCCCCTGAACGCATTGTGTAAGAATTTCGCTCTCTTTCACTGTCTTTGTTTCACGGGTTTTTCAAAGTAATTTATTTTTATAATGGGGTTTAGCTGCTTTTCACTTCTGTGTTTATGCCGCTTTACACCCACTTGACACACTAACAGAGAGATATCTATACATAGGTTTTAAGATTATTACTAGTCAGATATATTCTTGTGCGATGAATAGGGCGTGTTGAGTCCAGTTCTCTGAGCAAGGAGTAGGTCTTGTCTATTACATATTGGGTTTATGGAACGGTATCTGAGCTAATTTGAAACCCTTGTTTTATGTATCACCCCACCTCACCTTTCCCGTTAAGCAGCCATAGTGTGTTTTCTGCATGTGTGACTCTGTTCTGTTTTGTAATTCAGTTCAAGTGTAACGGTTTTTACATTCCCTCTATAAGTGATACCTTATGAGAAGTGTCCTTTGCTGTGTGACTTATTTCACTTAGAGTCGTCGTACCTAAATCCACTCATCATGCTGCTACTAGCCTTATGACATTGATTTCACGGCTGAGTGATATTCCATTGTACATAAGGACCACAACTTCTTTATCCATTTTTCTCTTTCCTGGGATATTGAAGGTGGAATGAAGTGGAGGTCCTTGTCAACAGAGCAGCCCTAAACTTTGGGGTGCTTGTGTCTTGCTGATTTTTAATTTTCCCAATTTATACCCCCATGAGTGGAAGTGCCCTATGCTCTCTAAGCTTTGCTTTTTAGACGTTTCAGGACTCACCGTACACTTCTCCAGAGTGGCTGTTGACAATTTACATCCCGCCCATCAGTGTAGCAAGGCTCCCATTTCTCCATGGCCTGTCCTGCATTTCTGGTTTGGACACTTTTTTCAGCATGGCCCTTTTGACCGATGGGAAGCGAGACTTCTTTGTAGCGCTGATTTGCCTTTCCAGGTTGCTTGGTTGGCCAAAAAGGGCGTATGCGTTTTTTCCTGAATATATTCAGGAAAAAACGCATACGCCCTTTCTGGCCAAGGGCATCATTGTCAACGTTTTGCCGCTTTTCATGTGCTTTAAAGGCGATTCGAATCTACCTCCTGAAATCTGTTTCCTGCAATTCTGCCTTGATTTCAAATCCTCTTCTTTGCCTTCCCTCAATATATTTGTGGATGAGAGTTATCATTTATAACTCTGCAGGTTTGTGAATTGCAGTGCCCTGAACCTCCATTTTACAACTCGCTTTTTAGGGAGCTGGCCGCAAAAGCGCAGGATGGCTTCAGGCCCTGTTCTGGTTCCGGGGGGCAGGCTGAGCCTGTGGTTAATTCTTCTTCCTGATGGGAAAATAGAGTGACCTGTGCCTGTCCCAACACCAAGAGCTAGTCTTTCATTGGTTCCACGTCTTCCCGTTCATCCTCAGTACAAATTGCAACCTGTACGGAACAGGAGGTTAAAGGTGCTGATGCTCCAAGGAGGGAGATTGCTAGTAAAGTGGCTGGAATGGCGAACCCGGGCACAAGCAAATGAGAAATGAGTTGCGTTTTAGAAACCTTTCCCCATCACACGGTGTACCATCTTCTGGGTATCTCATGCATGTTTTCGATGTAGGAAGATGCCCTTGAACCTGGAGATTTGGGACCCATGCGATGGGTACCACGCAGTATTACTTTAAAGGGTCTGCGTTTGCTCACCCAACCTCTCCAAACCTCTCAGCCGCAACAGTGTCCACCCTTAGGTCTCATCCAGCTGTGGGTCTAGATATGGTCAATCCAGGTTGCATCACAGCCCCTGAACGCATTGTGTAAGAATTTCTCTCTCTTTCACTGTCTTTGTTTCACGGGTTTTTCAAAGTAATTTATTTTTATAATGGGGTTTAGCTGCTTTTCACTGCTGTGTTTATGCCGCTTTACACCCACTTGACACACTAACAGAGAGATATCAATACATAGGTTTTAAGATTATTACTAGTCAGATATATTCTTGTGCGGTGAATAGGGCGTGTTGAGTCCAGTTCTCTGAGCAAGGAGTAGGTCTTGTCTATTACATATTGGTTTTATGGAACGGTATCTGAGCTAATTTGAAACCCTTGTTTTATGTATCACCCCACCTCACCTTTCCCGTTAAGCAGCCATAGTGTGTTTTCTGCATGTGTGACTCTGTTCTGTTTTGTAATTCAGTTCAAGTGTAACGGTTTTTACATTCCCTCTATCAGTGATACCTTATGAGAAGTGTCCTTTTCTGTGTGACTAATTTCACTTACAATCGTCGTACCTAAATCCACTCATCATGCTGCTACTAGCCTTATGACATTGATTTCATGGCTGAGTGATATTCCATTGTACATAAGGACCACAACTTCTTTATCCATTTTTCTCTTTCCTGGGATATTGAAGGTGGAATGAAGTGGAGGTCCTTGTCAACAGAGCAGCCCTAAACTTTGGGGTGCTTGTGTCTTGCTGATTTTTAATTTTCCCAATTTATACCCCCATGAGTGGAAGTGCCCTATGCTCTCTAAGCTTTGCTTTTTAGACGTTTCAGGACTCACCGTACACTTCTCCAGAGTGGCTGTTGACAATTTACATCCCGCCCATCAGTGTAGCAAGGCTCCCATTTCTCCATGGCCTGTCCTGCATTTCTGGTTTTGACACTTTTTTCAGCATGGCCCTTTTGACCGATGGGAAGCGAGACATCTTTGTAGCGCTGATTTGCCTTTCCAGGTTGCTTGGTTGGCCAAAAAGGGCGTATGCGTTTTTTCCTGAATATATTCAGGAAAAAACGCATACGCCCTTTCTGGCCAAGGGCATCATTGTCAACGTTTTGCCGCTTTTCATGTGCTTTAAAGGCGATTCGAATCTACCTCCTGAAATCTGTTTCCTGCAATTCTGCCTTGATTTCAAATCCTCTTCTTTGCCTTCCCTCAATATATTTGTGGATGAGAGTTATCATTTATAACTCTGCAGGTTTGTGAATTGCAGTGCCCTGAACCTCCATTTTACAACTCGCTTTTTAGGGAGCTGGCCGCAAAAGCGCAGGATGGCTTCAGCCCCTGTTCTGGTTCCGGGGGGCAGGCTGAGCCTGTGGTTAATTCTTCTTCCTGATGGGAAAATAGAGTGACCTGTGCCTGTCCCAACACCAAGAGCTAGTCTTTCATTGGTTCCACGTCTTCCCGTTCATCCTCAGTACAAATTGCAACCTGTACGGAACAGGAGGTTAAAGGTGCTGATGCTCCAAGGAGGGAGATTGCTAGTAAAGTGGCTGGAATGGCGAACCCGGGCACAAGCAAATGAGAAATGAGTTGCGTTTTAGAAACCTTTCCCCATCACACGGTGTACCATCTTCTGGGTATCTCATGCATGTTTTCGATGTAGGAAGATGCCCTTGAACCTGGAGATTTGGGACCCATGCGATGGGTACCACGCAGTATTACTTTAAAGGGTCTGCGTTTGCTCACCCAACCTCTCCAAACCTCTCAGCCGCAACAGTGTCCACCCTTAGGTCTCATCCAGCTGTGGGTCTAGATATGGTCAATCCAGGTTGCATCACAGCCCCTGAACGCATTGTGTAAGAATTTCTCTCTCTTTCACTGTCTTTGTTTCACGGGTTTTTCAAAGTAATTTATTTTTATAATGGGGTTTAGCTGCTTTTCACTGCTGTGTTTATGCCGCTTTACACCCACTTGACACACTAACAGAGAGATATCAATACATAGGTTTTAAGATTATTACTAGTCAGATATATTCTTGTGCGGTGAATAGGGCGTGTTGAGTCCAGTTCTCTGAGCAAGGAGTAGGTCTTGTCTATTACATATTGGTTTTATGGAACGGTATCTGAGCTAATTTGAAACCCTTGTTTTATGTATCACCCCACCTCACCTTTCCCGTTAAGCAGCCATAGTGTGTTTTCTGCATGTGTGACTCTGTTCTGTTTTGTAATTCAGTTCAAGTGTAACGGTTTTTACATTCCCTCTATCAGTGATACCTTATGAGAAGTGTCCTTTTCTGTGTGACTAATTTCACTTACAATCGTCGTACCTAAATCCACTCATCATGCTGCTACTAGCCTTATGACATTGATTTCATGGCTGAGTGATATTCCATTGTACATAAGGACCACAACTTCTTTATCCATTTTTCTCTTTCCTGGGATATTGAAGGTGGAATGAAGTGGAGGTCCTTGTCAACAGAGCAGCCCTAAACTTTGGGGTGCTTGTGTCTTGCTGATTTTTAATTTTCCCAATTTATACCCCCATGAGTGGAAGTGCCCTATGCTCTCTAAGCTTTGCTTTTTAGACGTTTCAGGACTCACCGTACACTTCTCCAGAGTGGCTGTTGACAATTTACATCCCGCCCATCAGTGTAGCAAGGCTCCCATTTCTCCATGGCCTGTCCTGCATTTCTGGTTTTGACACTTTTTTCAGCATGGCCCTTTTGACCGATGGGAAGCGAGACTTCTTTGTAGCGCTGATTTGCCTTTCCAGGTTGCTTGGTTGGCCAAAAAGGGCGTATGCGTTTTTTCCTGAATATATTCAGGAAAAAACGCATACGCCCTTTTTGGCCAAGGGCATCATTGTCAACGTTTTGCCGCTTTTCATGTGCTTTAAATGCGATTCGAATCTACCTCCTGAAATCTGTTTCCTGCAATTCTGCCTTGATTTCAAATCCTCTTCTTTGCCTTCCCTCAATATATTTGTGGATGAGAGTTATCATTTATAAGTCTGCAGGTTTGTGAATTGCAGTGCCCTGAACCTCCATTTTACAACTCGCTTTTTAGGGAGCTGGCCGCAAAAGCGCAGGATGGCTTCAGCCCCTGTTCTGGTTCCGGGGGGCAGGCTGAGCCTGTGGTTAATTCTTCTTCCTGATGGGAAAATAGAGTGACCTGTGCCTGTCCCAACACCAAGAGCTAGTCTTTCATTGGTTCCACGTCTTCCCGTTCATCCTCAGTACAAATTGCAACCTGTACGGAACAGGAGGTTAAAGGTGCTGATGCTCCAAGGAGGGAGATTGCTAGTAAAGTGGCTGGAATGGCGAACCCGGGCACAAGCAAATGAGAAATGAGTTGCGTTTTAGAAACCTTTCCCCATCACACGGTGTACCATCTTCTGGGTATCTCATGCATGTTTTCGATGTAGGAAGATGCCCTTGAACCTGGAGATTTGGGACCCATGCGATGGGTACCAGGCAGTATTACTTTAAAGGGTCTGCGTTTGCTCACCCAACCTCACCAAACCTCTCAGCCGCAACAGTGTCCACCCTTAGGTCTCATCCAGCTGTGGGTCTAGATATGGTCAATCCAGGTTGCATCACAGCCCCTGAACGCATTGTGTAAGAATTTCTCTCTCTTTCACTGTCTTTGTTTCATGGGTTTTTCAAAGTAATTTATTTTTATAATGGGGTTTAGCTGCTTTTCACTGCTGTGTTTATGCCGCTTTTTACCCACTTGACACACTAACAGAGACATATCAATACATAGGTTTTAAGATTATTACTAGTCAGATATATTCTTGTGCGGTGAATAGGGCGTGTTGAGTCCAGTTCTCTGAGCAAGGAGTAGGTCTTGTCTATTACATATTGGGTTTATGGAACGGTATCTGAGCTAATTTGAAACCCTTGTTTTATGTATCACCCCACCTCACCTTTCCCGTTAAGCAGCCATAGTGTGTTTTCTGCATGTGTGACTCTGTTCTGTTTTGTAATTCAGTTCAAGTGTAACGGTTTTTACATTCCCTCTATAAGTGATACCTTATGAGAAGTGCCTTTGCTGTGTGACTTATTTCACTTAGAGTCGTCGTACCTAAATCCACTCATCATGCTGCTACTAGCCTTATGACATTGATTTCACGGCTGAGTGATATTCCATTGTACATAAGGACCACAACTTCTTTATCCATTTTTCTCTTTCCTGGGATATTGAAGGTGGAATGAAGTGGAGGTCCTTGTCAACAGAGCAGCCCTAAACTTTGGGGTGCTTGTGTCTTGCTGATTTTTCATTTTCCCAATTTATACCCCCATGAGTGGAAGTGCCCTATGCTCTCTAAGCTTTGCTTTTTAGACGTTTCAGGACTCACCGTACACTTCTCCAGAGTGGCTGTTGACAATTTACATCCCGCCCATCAGTGTAGCAAGGCTCCCATTTCTCCATGGCCTGTCCTGCATTTCTGGTTTTGACACTTTTTTCAGCATGGCCCTTTTGACCAATGGGAAGCGAGACATCTTTGTAGCGCTGATTTGCCTTTCCAGGTTGCTTGGTTGGCCAAAAAGGGCGTATGCGTTTTTTCCTGAATATATTCAGGAAAAAACGCATACGCCCTTTCTGGCCAAGGGCATCATTGTCAACGTTTTGCCGCTTTTCATGTGCTTTAAAGGCGATTCGAATCTACCTCCTGAAATCTGTTTCCTGCAATTCTGCCTTGATTTCAAATCCTCTTCTTTGCCTTCCCTCAATATATTTGTGGATGAGAGTTATCATTTATAACTCTGCAGGTTTGTGAATTGCAGTGCCCTGAACCTCCATTTTACAACTCGCTTTTTAGGGAGCTGGCCGCAAAAGCGCAGGATGGCTTCAGCCCCTGTTCTGGTTCCGGGGGGCAGGCTGAGCCTGTGGTTAATTCTTCTTCCTGATGGGAAAATAGAGTGACCTGTGCCTGTCCCAACACCAAGAGCTAGTCTTTCATTGGTTCCACGTCTTCCCGTTCATCCTCAGTACAAATTGCAACCTGTACGGAACAGGAGGTTAAAGGTGCTGATGCTCCAAGGAGGGAGATTGCTAGTAAAGTGGCTGGAATGGCGAACCCGGGCACAAGCAAATGAGAAATGAGTTGCGTTTTAGAAACCTTTCCCCATCACACGGTGTACCATCTTCTGGGTACCTCATGCATGTTTTCAATGTAGGAAGATGCCCTTGAACCTGGAGATTTGGGACCCATGCGATGGGTACCACGCAGTATTACTTTAAAGGGTCTGCGTTTGCTCACCCAACCTCACCAAACCTCTCAGCCCCAAGAGTGTCCACCCTTAGGTCTCATCCAGCTGTGGGTCTAGATATGGTCAATCCAGGTTGCATCACAGCCCCTGAACGCATGGTGTAAGAATTTCACTCTCTTTCACTGTCTTTGTTTCACGGGTTTTTCAAAGTAATTTATTTTTATAATGGGGTTTAGCTGCTTTTCACTGCTGTGTTTATGCCGCTTTACACCCACTTGACACACTAACAGAGAGATATCAATACATAGGTTTTAAGATTATTACTAGTCAGATATATTCTTGTGCGGTGAATAGGGCGTGTTGAGTCCAGTTCTCTGAGCAAGGAGTAGGTCTTGTCTATTACATATTGGTTTTATGGAACGGTATCTGAGCTAATTTGAAACCCTTGTTTTATGTATCACCCCACCTCACCTTTCCCGTTAAGCAGCCATAGTGTGTTTTCTGCATGTGTGACTCTGTTCTGTTTTGTAATTCAGTTCAAGTGTAACGGTTTTTACATTCCCTCTATCAGTGATACCTTATGAGAAGTGTCCTTTTCTGTGTGACTAATTTCACTTAGAATCGTCGTACCTAAATCCACTCATCATGCTGCTACTAGCCTTATGACATTGATTTCATGGCTGAGTGATATTCCATTGTACATAAGGACCACAACTTCTTTATCCATTTTTCTCTTTCCTGGGATATTGAAGGTGGAATGAAGTGGAGGTCCTTGTCAACAGAGCAGCCCTAAACTTTGGGGTGCTTGTGTCTTGCTGATTTTTCATTTTCCCAATTTATACCCCCATGAGTGGAAGTGCCCTATGCTCTCTAAGCTTTGCTTTTTAGACGTTTCAGGACTCACCGTACACTTCTCCAGAGTGGCTGTTGACAATTTACATCCCGCCCATCAGTGTAGCAAGGCTCCCATTTCTCCATGGCCTGTCCTGCATTTCTGGTTTTGACACTTTTTTCAGCATGGCCCTTTTGACCGATGGGAAGCGAGACTTCTTTGTAGCGCTGATTTGCCTTTCCAGGTTGCTTGGTTGGCCAAAAAGGGCGTATGCGTTTTTTCCTGAATATATTCAGGAAAAAACGCATACGCCCTTTCTGGCCAAGGGCATCATTGTCAACGTTTTGCCGCTTTTCATGTGCTTTAAAGGCGATTCGAATCTACCTCCTGAAATCTGTTTCCTGCAATTCTGCCTTGATTTCAAATCCTCTTCTTTGCCTTCCCTCAATATATTTGTGGATGAGAGTTATCATTTATAACTCTGCAGGTTTGTGAATTGCAGTGCCCTGAACCTCCATTTTACAACTCGCTTTTTAGGGAGCTGGCCGCAAAAGCGCAGGATGGCTTCAGGCCCTGTTCTGGTTCCGGGGGGCAGGCTGAGCCTGTGGTTAATTCTTCTTCCTGATGGGAAAATAGAGTGACCTGTGCCTGTCCCAACACCAAGAGCTAGTCTTTCATTGGTTCCACGTCTTCCCGTTCATCCTCAGTACAAATTGCAACCTGTACGGAACAGGAGGTTAAAGGTGCTGATGCTCCAAGGAGGGAGATTGCTAGTAAAGTGGCTGGAATGGCGAACCCGGGCACAAGCAAATGAGAAATGAGTTGCGTTTTAGAAACCTTTTCCCATCACACGGTGTACCATCTTCTGGGTACCTCATGCATGTTTTCAATGTAGGAAGATGCCCTTGAACCTGGAGATTTGGGACCCATGCGATGGGTACCACGCAGTATTACTTTAAAGGGTCTGCGTTTGCTCACCCAACCTCTCCAAACCTCTCAGCCGCAACAGTGTCCACCCTTAGGTCTCATCCAGCTGTGGGTCTAGATATGGTCAATCCAGGTTGCATCACAGCCCCTGAACGCATTGTGTAAGAATTTCTCTCTCTTTCACTGTCTTTGTTTCACGGGTTTTTCAAAGTAATTTATTTTTATAATGGGGTTTAGCTGCTTTTCACTGCTGTGTTTATGCCGCTTTACACCCACTTGACACACTAACAGAGAGATATCAATACATAGGTTTTAAGATTATTACTAGTCAGATATATTCTTGTGCGGTGAATAGGGCGTGTTGAGTCCAGTTCTCTGAGCAAGGAGTAGGTCTTGTCTATTACATATTGGTTTTATGGAACGGTATCTGAGCTAATTTGAAACCCTTGTTTTATGTATCACCCCACCTCACCTTTCCCGTTAAGCAGCCATAGTGTGTTTTCTGCATGTGTGACTCTGTTCTGTTTTGTAATTCAGTTCAAGTGTAACGGTTTTTACATTCCCTCTATCAGTGATACCTTATGAGAAGTGTCCTTTTCTGTGTGACTTATTTCACTTAGAATCGTCGTACCTAAATCCACTCATCATGCTGCTACTAGCCTTATGACATTGATTTCATGGCTGAGTGATATTCCATTGTACATAAGGACCACAACTTCTTTATCCATTTTTCTCTTTCCTGGGATATTGAAGGTGGAATGAAGTGGAGGTCCTTGTCAACAGAGCAGCCCTAAACTTTGGGGTGCTTGTGTCTTGCTGATTTTTCATTTTCCCAATTTATACCCCCATGAGTGGAAGTGCCCTATGCTCTCTAAGCTTTGCTTTTTAGACGTTTCAGGACTCACCGTACACTTCTCCAGAGTGGCTGTTGACAATTTACATCCCGCCCATCAGTGTAGCAAGGCTCCCATTTCTCCATGGCCTGTCCTGCATTTCTGGTTTTGACACTTTTTTCAGCATGGCCCTTTTGACCGATGGGAAGCGAGACTTCTTTGTAGCGCTGATTTGCCTTTCCAGGTTGCTTGGTTGGCCAAAAAGGGCATATGCGTTTTTTCCTGAATATATTCAGGAAAAAACGCATACGCCCTTTCTGGCCAAGGGCATCATTGTCAACGTTTTGCCGCTTTTCATGTGCTTTAAAGGCGATTCGAATCTACCTCCTGAAATCTGTTTCCTGCAATTCTGCCTTGATTTCAAATCCTCTTCTTTGCCTTCCCTCAATATATTTGTGGATGAGAGTTATCATTTATAACTCTGCAGGTTTGTGAATTGCAGTGCCCTGAACCTCCATTTTACAACTCGCTTTTTAGGGAGCTGGCCGCAAAAGCGCAGGATGGCTTCAGGCCCTGTTCTGGTTCCGGGGGGCAGGCTGAGGCTGTGGTTAATTCTTCTTCCTGATGGGAAAATAGAGTGACCTGTGCCTGTCCCAACACCAAGAGCTAGTCTTTCATTGGTTCCACGTCTTCCCGTTCATCCTCAGTACAAATTGCAACCTGTACGGAACAGGAGGTTAAAGGTGCTGATGCTCCAAGGAGGGAGATTGCTAGTAAAGTGGCTGGAATGGCGAACCCGGGCACAAGCAGATGAGAAATGAGGTGCGTTTTAGAAACCTTTCCCCATCACACGGTGTACCATCTTCTGGGTATCTCATGCATGTTTTCGATGTAGGAAGATGCCCTTGAACCTGGAGATTTGGGACCCATGCGATGGGTACCACGCAGTATTACTTTAAAGGGTCTGCGTTTGCTCACCCAACCTCACCAAACCTCTCAGCCCCAAGAGTGTCCACCCTTAGGTCTCATCCAGCTGTGGGTCTAGATATGGTCAATCCAGGTTGCATCACAGGCCGTGAACGCATTGTGTAAGAATTTCTCTCTCTTTCACTGTCTTTGTTTCATGGGTTTTTCAAAGTAATTTATTTTTATAATGGGGTTTAGCTGCTTTTCACTGCTGTGTTTATGCCGCTTTACACCCACTTGACACACTAACAGAGAGATATCAATACATAAGTTTTAAGATTATTACTAGTCAGATATATTCTTGTGCGGTGAATAGGGCGTGTTGAGTCCAGTTCTCTGAGCAAGGAGTAGGTCTTGTCTATTACATATTGGTTTTATGGAACGGTATCTGAGCTAATTTGAAACCCTTGTTTTATGTATCACCCCACCTCACCTTTCCCGTTAAGCAGCCATAGTGTGTTTTCTGCATGTGTGACTCTGTTCTGTTTTGTAATTCAGTTCAAGTGTAACGGTTTTTACATTCCCTCTATCAGTGATACCTTATGAGAAGTGTCCTTTTCTGTGTGACTTATTTCACTTAGAGTCGTTGTACCTAAATCCACTCATCATGCTGCTACTAGCCTTATGACATTGATTTCACGGCTGAGTGATATTCCATTGTACATAAGGACCACAACTTCTTTATCCATTTTTCTCTTTCCTGGGATATTGAAGGTGGAATGAAGTGGAGGTCCTTGTCAACAGAGCAGCCCTAAACTTTGGGGTTCTTGTTTCTTGCTGATTTTTCATTTTCCCAATTTATACCCCCATGAGTGGAAGTGCCCTATGCTCTCTAAGCTTTGCTTTTTAGACGTTTCAGGACTCACCGTACACTTCTCCAGAGTGGCTGTTGACAATTTACATCCCGCCCATCAGTGTAGCAAGGCTCCCATTTCTCCATGGCCTGTCCTGCATTTCTGGTTTTGACACTTTTTTCAGCATGGCCCTTTTGACCGATGGGAAGCGAGACATCTTTGTAGCGCTGATTTGCCTTTCCAGGTTGCTTGGTTGGCCAAAAAGGGCGTATGCGTTTTTTCCTGAATATATTCAGGAAAAAACGCATACGCCCTTTTTGGCCAAGGGCATCATTGTCAACGTTTTGCCGCTTTTCATGTGCTTTAAAGGCGATTCGAATCTACCTCCTGAAATCTGTTTCCTGCAATTCTGCCTTGATTTCAAATCCTCTTCTTTGCCTTCCCTCAATATATTTGTGGATGAGAGTTATCATTTATAACTCTGCAGGTTTGTGAATTGCAGTGCCCTGAACCTCCATTTTACAACTCGCTTTTTAGGGAGCTGGCCGCAAAAGCGCAGGATGGCTTCAGGCCCTGTTCTGGTTCCGGGGGGCAGGCTGAGCCTGTGGTTAATTCTTCTTCCTGATGGGAAAATAGAGTAACCTGTGCCTGTCCCAACACCAAGAGCTAGTCTCTCATTGGTTCCACGTCTTCCCGTTCATCCTCAGGACAAATTGCAACCTGTACGGAACAGGAGGTTAAAGGTGCTGATGCTCCAAGTAGGGAGATTGCTAGTAAAGCGGCTGGAATAGCGAACCCGGGCACAAGGAGATGAGAAATGAGGTGCGTTTTAGAGACCTTTCCACATCACACGGTGTACCATCTTCTGGGTTTCTCATGCATGTTTTCGATGTAGGAAGATGCCCTTGAACCTGGCGATTTGGGACCCATGCGATGGGTACCATGCAGTATTACTTTAAAGGGTCTGCGTTTGCTCACCCAACCTCACCAAACCTCTCAGCCGCAACAGTGTCCACCCTTATGTCTCATCCAGCTGTGGGTCTAGATATGGTCAATCCAGGTTGCATCACAGCCCCTGAACGCATTGTGTAAGAATTTCTCTCTCTTTCACTGTCTTTGTTTCATGGGTTTTTCAAAGTAATTTATTTTTATAATGGGGTTTAGCTGCTTTTCACTGCTGTGTTTATGCCGCTTTTTACCCACTTGACACACTAACAGAGAGATATCAATACATAGGTTTTAAGATTATTACTAGTCAGATATATTCTTGTGCGGTGAATAGGGCGTGTTGAGTCCAGTTCTCTGAGCAAGGAGTAGGTCTTGTCTATTACATATTTGGTTTATGGAACGGTATCTGAGCTAATTTGAAACCCTTGTTTTATGTATCACCCCACCTCACCTTTCCCGTTAAGCAGCCATAGTGTGTTTTCTGCATGTGTGACTCTGTTCTGTTTTGTAATTCAGTTCAAGTGTAACGGTTTTTACATTCCCTCTATAAGTGATACCTTATGAGAAGTGTCCTTTGCTGTGTGACTTATTTCACTTAGAGTCGTCGTACCTAAATCCACTCATCATGCTGCTACTAGCCTTATGACATTGATTTCACGGCTGAGTGATATTCCATTGTACATAAGGACCACAACTTCTTTATCCATTTTTCTCTTTCCTGGGATATTGAAGGTGGAATGAAGTGGAGGTCCTTGTCAACAGAGCAGCCCTAAACTTTGGGGTGCTTGTGTCTTGCTGATTTTTCATTTTCCCAATTTATACCCCCATGAGTGGAAGTGCCCTATGCTTTCTAAGCTTTGCTTTTTAGACGTTTCAGGACTCACCGTACACTTCTCCAGAGTGGCTGTTGACAATTTACATCCCGCCCATCAGTGTAGCAAGGCTCCCATTTCTCCATGGCCTGTCCTTCATTTCTGGTTTTGACACTTTTTTCAGCATGGCTCTTTTGACCGATGGGAAGCGAGACATCTTTGTAGCGCTGATTTGCCTTTCCAGGTTGCTTGGTTGGCCAAAAAGGGCGTATGCGTTTTTTCCTGAATATATTCAGGAAAAAACGCATACGCCCTTTTTGGCCAAGGGCATCATTGTCAACGTTTTGCCGCTTTTCATGTGCTTTAAAGGCGATTCGAATCTACCTCCTGAAATCTGTTTCCTGCAATTCTGCCTTGATTTCAAATCCTCTTCTTTGCCTTCCCTCAATATATTTGTGGATGAGAGTTATCATTTATAAGTCTGCAGGTTTGTGAATTGCAGTGCCCTGAACCTCCATTTTACAACTCGCTTTTTAGGGAGCTGGCCGCAAAAGCGCAGGATGGCTTCAGGCCCTGTTCTGGTTCCGGGGGGCAGGCTGAGCCTGTGGTTAATTCTTCTTCCTGATGGGAAAATAGAGTGACCTGTGCCTGTCCCAACACCAAGAGCTAGTCTTTCATTGGTTCCACGTCTTCCCGTTCATCCTCAGTACAAATTGCAACCTGTACGGAACAGGAGGTTAAAGGTGCTGATGCTCCAAGGAGGGAGATTGCTAGTAAAGTGGCTGGAATGGCGAACCCGGGCACAAGCAAATGAGAAATGAGGTGCGTTTTAGAAACCTTTCCCCATCACACGGTGTACCATCTTCTGGGTTTCTCATGCATGTTTTCGATGTAGGAAGATGCCCTTGAACCTGGAGATTTGGGACCCATGCGATGAGTACCACGCAGTATTACTTTAAAGGGTCTGCGTTTGCTCACCCAACCTCACCAAACCTCTCAGCCGCAACAGTGTCCACCCTTAGGTCTCATCCAGCTGTGGGTCTAGATATGGTCAATCCAGGTTGCATCACAGCCCCTGAACGCATTGTGTAAGAATTTCGCTCTCTTTCACTGTCTTTGTTTCACGGGTTTTTCAAAGTAATTTATTTTTATAATGGGGTTTAGCTGCTTTTCACTGCTGTGTTTATGCCGCTTTACACCCACTTGACACACTAACAGAGAGATATCAATACATAGGTTTTAAGATTATTACTAGTCAGATATATTCTTGTGCGGTGAATAGGGCGTGTTGAGTCCAGTTCTCTGAGCAAGGAGTAGGTCTTGTCTATTACATATTGGTTTTATGGAACGGTATCTGAGCTAATTTGAAACCTTTGTTTTATGTATCACCCCACCTCACCTTTCCCGTTAAGCAGCCATAGTGTGTTTTCTGCATGTGTGACTCTGTTCTGTTTTGTAATTCAGTTCAAGTGTAACGGTTTTTACATTCCCTCTATCAGTGATACCTTATGAGAAGTGTCCTTTTCTGTGTGACTTATTTCACTTAGAATCGTCGTACCTAAATCCACTCATCATGCTGCTACTAGCCTTATGACATTGATTTCACGGCTGAGTGATATTCCATTGTACATAAGGACCACAACTTCTTTATCCATTTTTCTCTTTCCTGGGATATTGAAGGTGGAATGAAGTGGAGGTCCTTGTCAACAGAGCAGCCCTAAACTTTGGGGTGCTTGTGTCTTGCTGATTTTTCATTTTCCCAATTTATACCCCCATGAGTGGAAGTGCCCTATGCTCTGTAAGCTTTGCTTTTTAGACGTTTCAGGACTCACCGTACACTTCTCCAGAGTGGCTGTTGACAATTTACATCCCGCCCATCAGTGTAGCAAGGCTCCCATTTCTCCATGGCCTGTCCTGCATTTCTGGTTTTGACACTTTTTTCAGCATGGCCCTTTTGACCGATGGGAAGCGAGACATCTTTGTAGCGCTGATTTTCCTTTCCAGGTTGCTTGGTTGGCCAAAAAGGGCGTATGCGTTTTTTCCTGAATATATTCAGGAAAAAACGCATACGCCCTTTTTGGCCAAGGGCATCATTGTCAACGTTTTGCCGCTTTTCATGTGCTTTAAAGGCGATTCGAATCTACCTCCTGAAATCTGTTTCCTGCAATTCTGCCTTGATTTCAAATCCTCTTCTTTGCCTTCCCTCAATATATTTGTGGATGAGAGTTATCATTTATAACTCTGCAGGTTTGTGAATTGCAGTGCCCTGAACCTCCATTTTACAACTCGCTTTTTAGGGAGCTGGCCACAAAAGCGCAGGATGGCTTCAGGCCCTGTTCTTGTTCCGGGGGGCAGGCTGAGCCTGTGGTTAATTCTTCTTCCTGATGGGAAAATAGAGTGACCTGTGCCTGTCCCAACACCAAGAGCTAGTCTTTCATTGGTTCCACGTCTTCCCGTTCATCCTCAGTACAAATTGCAACCTGTACGGAACAGGAGGTTAAAGGTGCTGATGCTCCAAGGAGGGAGATTGCTAGTAAAGTGGCTGGAATGGCGAACCCGGGCACAAGCAGATGAGAAATGAGGTGCGTTTTAGAAACCTTTCCCCATCACACGGTGTACCATCTTCTGGGTATCTCATGCATGTTTTCGATGTAGGAAGATGACCTTGAACCTGGAGATTTGGGACCCATGCGATGGGTACCACGCAGTATTACTTTAAAGGGTCTGCGTTTGCTCACCCAACCTCACCAAACCTCTCAGCCGCAACAGTGTCCACCCTTATGTCTCATCCAGCTGTGGGTCTAGATATGGTCAATCCAGGTTGCATCACACCCCTGAACGCATTGTGTAAGAATTTCTCTCTCTTTCACTGTCTTTGTTTCATGGGTCTTTCAAAGTAATTTATTTTTATAATGGGGTTTAGCTGCTTTTCACTGCTGTGTTTATGCCGCTTTTTACCCACTTGACACACTAACAGAGAGATATCAATACATAGGTTTTAAGATTATTACTAGTCAGATATATTCTTGTGTGGTGAATAGGGCGTGTTGAGTCCAGTTCTCTGAGCAAGGAGTAGGTCTTGTCTATTACATATTGGGTTTATGGAACGGTATCTGAGCTAATTTGAATCCCTTGTTTTATGTATCACCCCACCTCACCTTTCCCGTTAAGCAGCCATAGTGTGTTTTCTGCATGTGTGACTCTGTTCTGTTTTCTGATTCAGTTCAAGTGTAACGGTTTTTACATTCCCTCTATAAGTGATACCTTATGAGAAGTGTCCTTTTCTGTGTGACTTATTTCACTTAGAATCGTCGTACCTAAATCCACTCATCATGCTGCTACTAGCCTTATGACATTGATTTCATGGCTGAGTGATATTCCATTGTACATAAGGACCACAACTTCTTTATCCATTTTTCTCTTTCCTGGGATATTGAAGGTGGAATGAAGTGGAGGTCCTTGTCAACAGAGCAGCCCTAATCTTTGGGGTGCTTGTGTCTTGCTGATTTTTCATTTTCCCAATTTATACCCCCATGAGTGGAAGTGCCCTATGCTCTCTAAGCTGTGTTTTTTAGATGTTTCAGGACACACCGTACACTTCTGCAGAGTGGCTGTTGGCAATTTACATCCCGCCCATCAGTATAGGAAGGCTCCCATTTCTCCATGGCCTGTCCTGCATTTCTGGTTTTGACACTTTTTTCAGCATGGCCCTTTTGACCGATGGGAAGCGAGACTTGTTTGTAGCGCTGATTTGCCTTTCCAGGTTGCTTGGTTGGCCAAAAAGGGCGTATGCGTTTTTTCCTGAATATATTCAGGAAAAAACGCATACGCCCTTTTTGGCCAAGGGCATCATTGTCAACGATTTTCTGCTTTTCATGTGCTTTAAAGGCGATTCGAATCTACCTCCTGAAATCTGTTTCCTGCAATTCTGCCTTGATTTCAAATCCTCTTCTTTGCCTTCCCTCAATATATTTGTGGATGAGAGTTATCATTTATAACTCTGCAGGTTTGTGAATTGCAGTGCCCTGAACCTCCATTTTACAACTCGCTTTTTAGGGAGCTGGCCGCAAAAGCGCAGGATGGCTTCAGCCCCTGTTCTGGTTCCGGGGGGCAGGCTGAGCCTGTGGTTAATTCTTCTTCCTGATGGGAAAATAGAGTGACCTGTGCCTGTCCCAACACCAAGAGCTAGTCTTTCGTTGGTTCCACTTCTTCCCGTTCATCCTCAGTACAAATTGCAACCTGTACGGAACAGGAGGTTAAAGGTGCTGATGCTCCAAGGAGGGAGATTGCTAGTAAAGTGGCTGGAATGGCGAACCCGGGCACAAGCAAATGAGAAATGAGGTGCGTTTTAGAAACCTTTCCCCATCACACGGTGTACCATCTTCTGGGTTTCTCATGCATGTTTTCGATGTAGGAAGATGCCCTTGAACCTGGCGATTTGGGACCCATGCGATGGGTACCATGCAGTATTACTTTAAAGGGTCTGCGTTTGCTCACCCAACCTCACCAAACCTCTCAGCCGCAACAGTGTCCACCCTTATGTCTCATCCAGCTGTGGGTCTAGATATGGTCAATCCAGGTTGCATCACAGCCCCTGAACGCATTGTGTAAGAATTTCTCTCTCTTTCACTGTCTTTGTTTCATGGGTTTTTCAAAGTAATTTATTTTTATAATGGGGTTTAGCTGCTTTTCACTGCTGTGTTTATGCCGCTTTTTACCCACTTGACACACTAACAGAGAGATATCAATACATAGGTTTTAAGATTATTACTAGTCAGATATATTCTTGTGCGGTGAATAGGGCGTGTTGAGTCCAGTTCTCTGAGCAAGGAGTAGGTCTTGTCTATTACATATTTGGTTTATGGAACGGTATCTGAGCTAATTTGAAACCCTTGTTTTATGTATCACCCCACCTCACCTTTCCCGTTAAGCAGCCATAGTGTGTTTTCTGCATGTGTGACTCTGTTCTGTTTTGTAATTCAGTTCAAGTGTAACGGTTTTTACATTCCCTCTATAAGTGATACCTTATGAGAAGTGTCCTTTGCTGTGTGACTTATTTCACTTAGAGTCGTCGTACCTAAATCCACTCATCATGCTGCTACTAGCCTTATGACATTGATTTCACGGCTGAGTGATATTCCATTGTACATAAGGACCACAACTTCTTTATCCATTTTTCTCTTTCCTGGGATATTGAAGGTGGAATGAAGTGGAGGTCCTTGTCAACAGAGCAGCCCTAAACTTTGGGGTGCTTGTGTCTTGCTGATTTTTCATTTTCCCAATTTATACCCCCATGAGTGGAAGTGCCCTATGCTTTCTAAGCTTTGCTTTTTAGACGTTTCAGGACTCACCGTACACTTCTCCAGAGTGGCTGTTGACAATTTACATCCCGCCCATCAGTGTAGCAAGGCTCCCATTTCTCCATGGCCTGTCCTTCATTTCTGGTTTTGACACTTTATTCAGCATGGCTCTTTTGACCGATGGGAAGCGAGACATCTTTGTAGCGCTGATTTGCCTTTCCAGGTTGCTTGGTTGGCCAAAAAGGGCGTATGCGTTTTTTCCTGAATATATTCAGGAAAAAACGCATACGCCCTTTTTGGCCAAGGGCATCATTGTCAACGTTTTGCCGCTTTTCATGTGCTTTAAAGGCGATTCGAATCTACCTCCTGAAATCTGTTTCCTGCAATTCTGCCTTGATTTCAAATCCTCTTCTTTGCCTTCCCTCAATATATTTGTGGATGAGAGTTATCATTTATAAGTCTGCAGGTTTGTGAATTGCAGTGCCCTGAACCTCCATTTTACAACTCGCTTTTTAGGGAGCTGGCCGCAAAAGCGCAGGATGGCTTCAGGCCCTGTTCTGGTTCCGGGGGGCAGGCTGAGCCTGTGGTTAATTCTTCTTCCTGATGGGAAAATAGAGTGACCTGTGCCTGTCCCAACACCAAGAGCTAGTCTTTCATTGGTTCCACGTCTTCCCGTTCATCCTCAGTACAAATTGCAACCTGTACGGAACAGGAGGTTAAAGGTGCTGATGCTCCAAGGAGGGAGATTGCTAGTAAAGTGGCTGGAATGGCGAACCCGGGCACAAGCAAATGAGAAATGAGGTGCGTTTTAGAAACCTTTCCCCATCACACGGTGTACCATCTTCTGGGTTTCTCATGCATGTTTTCGATGTAGGAAGATGCCCTTGAACCTGGAGATTTGGGACCCATGCGATGAGTACCACGCAGTATTACTTTAAAGGGTCTGCGTTTGCTCACCCAACCTCACCAAACCTCTCAGCCGCAACAGTGTCCACCCTTAGGTCTCATCCAGCTGTGGGTCTAGATATGGTCAATCCAGGTTGCATCACAGCCCCTGAACGCATTGTGTAAGAATTTCGCTCTCTTTCACTGTCTTTGTTTCACGGGTTTTTCAAAGTAATTTATTTTTATAATGGGGTTTAGCTGCTTTTCACTGCTGTGTTTATGCCGCTTTACACCCACTTGACACACTAACAGAGAGATATCAATACATAGGTTTTAAGATTATTACTAGTCAGATATATTCTTGTGCGGTGAATAGGGCGTGTTGAGTCCAGTTCTCTGAGCAAGGAGTAGGTCTTGTCTATTACATATTGGTTTTATGGAACGGTATCTGAGCTAATTTGAAACCTTTGTTTTATGTATCACCCCACCTCACCTTTCCCGTTAAGCAGCCATAGTGTGTTTTCTGCATGTGTGACTCTGTTCTGTTTTGTAATTCAGTTCAAGTGTAACGGTTTTTACATTCCCTCTATCAGTGATACCTTATGAGAAGTGTCCTTTTCTGTGTGACTTATTTCACTTAGAATCGTCGTACCTAAATCCACTCATCATGCTGCTACTAGCCTTATGACATTGATTTCATGGCTGAGTGATATTCCATTGTACATAAGGACCACAACTTCTTTATCCATTTTTCTCTTTCCTGGGATATTGAAGGTGGAATGAAGTGGAGGTCCTTGTCAACAGAGCAGCCCTAAACTTTGGGGTGCTTGTGTCTTGCTGATTTTTCATTTTCCCAATTTATACCCCCATGAGTGGAAGTGCCCTATGCTCTGTAAGCTTTGCTTTTTAGACGTTTCAGGACTCACCGTACACTTCTCCAGAGTGGCTGTTGACAATTTACATCCCGCCCATCAGTGTAGCAAGGCTCCCATTTCTCCATGGCCTGTCCTGCATTTCTGGTTTTGACACTTTTTTCAGCATGGCCCTTTTGACCGATGGGAAGCGAGACATCTTTGTAGCGCTGATTTGCCTTTCCAGGTTGCTTGGTTGGCCAAAAAGGGCGTATGCGTTTTTTCCTGAATATATTCAGGAAAAAACGCATACGCCCTTTTTGGCCAAGGGCATCATTGTCAACGTTTTGCCGCTTTTCATGTGCTTTAAAGGCGATTCGAATCTACCTCCTGAAATCTGTTTCCTGCAATTCTGCCTTGATTTCAAATCCTCTTCTTTGCCTTCCCTCAATATATTTGTGGATGAGAGTTATCATTTATAACTCTGCAGGTTTGTGAATTGCAGTGCCCTGAACCTCCATTTTACAACTCGCTTTTTAGGGAGCTGGCCGCAAAAGCGCAGGATGGCTTCAGGCCCTGTTCTTGTTCCGGGGGGCAGGCTGAGCCTGTGGTTAATTCTTCTTCCTGATGGGAAAATAGAGTGACCTGTGCCTGTCCCAACACCAAGAGCTAGTCTTTCATTGGTTCCACGTCTTCCCGTTCATCCTCAGTACAAATTGCAACCTGTACGGAACAGGAGGTTAAAGGTGCTGATGCTCCAAGGAGGGAGATTGCTAGTAAAGTGGCTGGAATGGCGAACCCGGGCACAAGCAGATGAGAAATGAGGTGCGTTTTAGAAACCTTTCCCCATCACACGGTGTACCATCTTCTGGGTATCTCATGCATGTTTTCGATGTAGGAAGATGACCTTGAACCTGGAGATTTGGGACCCATGCGATGGGTACCACGCAGTATTACTTTAAAGGGTCTGCGTTTGCTCACCCAACCTCACCAAACCTCTCAGCCGCAACAGTGTCCACCCTTATGTCTCATCCAGCTGTGGGTCTAGATATGGTCAATCCAGGTTGCATCACACCCCTGAACGCATTGTGTAAGAATTTCTCTCTCTTTCACTGTCTTTGTTTCATGGGTCTTTCAAAGTAATTTATTTTTATAATGGGGTTTAGCTGCTTTTCACTGCTGTGTTTATGCCGCTTTTTACCCACTTGACACACTAACAGAGAGATATCAATACATAGGTTTTAAGATTATTACTAGTCAGATATATTCTTGTGTGGTGAATAGGGCGTGTTGAGTCCAGTTCTCTGAGCAAGGAGTAGGTCTTGTCTATTACATATTGGGTTTATGGAACGGTATCTGAGCTAATTTGAATCCCTTGTTTTATGTATCACCCCACCTCACCTTTCCCGTTAAGCAGCCATAGTGTGTTTTCTGCATGTGTGACTCTGTTCTGTTTTCTGATTCAGTTCAAGTGTAACGGTTTTTACATTCCCTCTATAAGTGATACCTTATGAGAAGTGTCCTTTTCTGTGTGACTTATTTCACTTAGAATCGTCGTACCTAAATCCACTCATCATGCTGCTACTAGCCTTATGACATTGATTTCATGGCTGAGTGATATTCCATTGTACATAAGGACCACAACTTCTTTATCCATTTTTCTCTTTCCTGGGATATTGAAGGTGGAATGAAGTGGAGGTCCTTGTCAACAGAGCAGCCCTAATCTTTGGGGTGCTTGTGTCTTGCTGATTTTTCATTTTCCCAATTTATACCCCCATGAGTGGAAGTGCCCTATGCTCTCTAAGCTGTGTTTTTTAGATGTTTCAGGACACACCGTACACTTCTGCAGAGTGGCTGTTGGCAATTTACATCCCGCCCATCAGTATAGGAAGGCTCCCATTTCTCCATGGCCTGTCCTGCATTTCTGGTTTTGACACTTTTTTCAGCATGGCCCTTTTGACCGATGGGAAGCGAGACTTGTTTGTAGCGCTGATTTGCCTTTCCAGGTTGCTTGGTTGGCCAAAAAGGGCGTATGCGTTTTTTCCTGAATATATTCAGGAAAAAACGCATACGCCCTTTTTGGCCAAGGGCATCATTGTCAACGATTTTCTGCTTTTCATGTGCTTTAAAGGCGATTCGAATCTACCTCCTGAAATCTGTTTCCTGCAATTCTGCCTTGATTTCAAATCCTCTTCTTTGCCTTCCCTCAATATATTTGTGGATGAGAGTTATCATTTATAACTCTGCAGGTTTGTGAATTGCAGTGCCCTGAACCTCCATTTTACAACTCGCTTTTTAGGGAGCTGGCCGCAAAAGCGCAGGATGGCTTCAGCCCCTGTTCTGGTTCCGGGGGGCAGGCTGAGCCTGTGGTTAATTCTTCTTCCTGATGGGAAAATAGAGTGACCTGTGCCTGTCCCAACACCAAGAGCTAGTCTTTCGTTGGTTCCACGTCTTCCCGTTCATCCTCAGTAAAAATTGCAACCTGTACGGAACAGGAGGTTAAAGGTGCTGATGCTCCAAGGAGGGAGATTGCTAGTAAAGTGGCTGGAATGGCGAACCCGGGCACAAGCAAATGAGAAATGAGGTGCGTTTTAGAAACCTTTCCCCATCACACGGTGTACCATCTTCTGGGTTTCTCATGCATGTTTTCGATGTAGGAAGATGCCCTTGAACCTGGCGATTTGGGACCCATGCGATGGGTACCATGCAGTATTACTTTAAAGGGTCTGCGTTTGCTCACCCAACCTCACCAAACCTCTCAGCCGCAACAGTGTCCACCCTTATGTCTCATCCAGCTGTGGGTCTAGATATGGTCAATCCAGGTTGCATCACAGCCCCTGAACGCATTGTGTAAGAATTTCTCTCTCTTTCACTGTCTTTGTTTCATGGGTTTTTCAAAGTAATTTATTTTTATAATGGGGTTTAGCTGCTTTTCACTGCTGTGTTTATGCCGCTTTTTACCCACTTGACACACTAACAGAGAGATATCAATACATAGGTTTTAAGATTATTACTAGTCAGATATATTCTTGTGCGGTGAATAGGGCGTGTTGAGTCCAGTTCTCTGAGCAAGGAGTAGGTCTTGTCTATTACATATTTGGTTTATGGAACGGTATCTGAGCTAATTTGAAACCCTTGTTTTATGTATCACCCCACCTCACCTTTCCCGTTAAGCAGCCATAGTGTGTTTTCTGCATGTGTGACTCTGTTCTGTTTTGTAATTCAGTTCAAGTGTAACGGTTTTTACATTCCCTCTATAAGTGATACCTTATGAGAAGTGTCCTTTGCTGTGTGACTTATTTCACTTAGAGTCGTCGTACCTAAATCCACTCATCATGCTGCTACTAGCCTTATGACATTGATTTCACGGCTGAGTGATATTCCATTGTACATAAGGACCACAACTTCTTTATCCATTTTTCTCTTTCCTGGGATATTGAAGGTGGAATGAAGTGGAGGTCCTTGTCAACAGAGCAGCCCTAAACTTTGGGGTGCTTGTGTCTTGCTGATTTTTCATTTTCCCAATTTATACCCCCATGAGTGGAAGTGCCCTATGCTTTCTAAGCTTTGCTTTTTAGACGTTTCAGGACTCACCGTACACTTCTCCAGAGTGGCTGTTGACAATTTACATCCCGCCCATCAGTGTAGCAAGGCTCCCATTTCTCCATGGCCTGTCCTTCATTTCTGGTTTTGACACTTTTTTCAGCATGGCTCTTTTGACCGATGGGAAGCGAGACATCTTTGTAGCGCTGATTTGCCTTTCCAGGTTGCTTGGTTGGCCAAAAAGGGCGTATGCGTTTTTTCCTGAATATATTCAGGAAAAAACGCATACGCCCTTTTTGGCCAAGGGCATCATTGTCAACGTTTTGCCGCTTTTCATGTGCTTTAAAGGCGATTCGAATCTACCTCCTGAAATCTGTTTCCTGCAATTCTGCCTTGATTTCAAATCCTCTTCTTTGCCTTCCCTCAATATATTTGTGGATGAGAGTTATCATTTATAAGTCTGCAGGTTTGTGAATTGCAGTGCCCTGAACCTCCATTTTACAACTCGCTTTTTAGGGAGCTGGCCGCAAAAGCGCAGGATGGCTTCAGGCCCTGTTCTGGTTCCGGGGGGCAGGCTGAGCCTGTGGTTAATTCTTCTTCCTGATGGGAAAATAGAGTGACCTGTGCCTGTCCCAACACCAAGAGCTAGTCTTTCATTGGTTCCACGTCTTCCCGTTCATCCTCAGTACAAATTGCAACCTGTACGGAACAGGAGGTTAAAGGTGCTGATGCTCCAAGGAGGGAGATTGCTAGTAAAGTGGCTGGAATGGCGAACCCGGGCACAAGCAAATGAGAAATGAGGTGCGTTTTAGAAACCTTTCCCCATCACACGGTGTACCATCTTCTGGGTTTCTCATGCATGTTTTCGATGTAGGAAGATGCCCTTGAACCTGGAGATTTGGGACCCATGCGATGAGTACCACGCAGTATTACTTTAAAGGGTCTGCGTTTGCTCACCCAACCTCACCAAACCTCTCAGCCGCAACAGTGTCCACCCTTAGGTCTCATCCAGCTGTGGGTCTAGATATGGTCAATCCAGGTTGCATCACAGCCCCTGAACGCATTGTGTAAGAATTTCGCTCTCTTTCACTGTCTTTGTTTCACGGGTTTTTCAAAGTAATTTATTTTTATAATGGGGTTTAGCTGCTTTTCACTGCTGTGTTTATGCCGCTTTACACCCACTTGACACACTAACAGAGAGATATCAATACATAGGTTTTAAGATTATTACTAGTCAGATATATTCTTGTGCGGTGAATAGGGCGTGTTGAGTCCAGTTCTCTGAGCAAGGAGTAGGTCTTGTCTATTACATATTGGTTTTATGGAACGGTATCTGAGCTAATTTGAAACCTTTGTTTTATGTATCACCCCACCTCACCTTTCCCGTTAAGCAGCCATAGTGTGTTTTCTGCATGTGTGACTCTGTTCTGTTTTGTAATTCAGTTCAAGTGTAACGGTTTTTACATTCCCTCTATCAGTGATACCTTATGAGAAGTGTCCTTTTCTGTGTGACTAATTTCACTTAGAATCGTCGTACCTAAATCCACTCATCATGCTGCTACTAGCCTTATGACATTGATTTCATGGCTGAGTGATATTCCATTGTACATAAGGACCACAACTTCTTTATCCATTTTTCTCTTTCCTGGGATATTGAAGGTGGAATGAAGTGGAGGTCCTTGTCAACAGAGCAGCCCTAAACTTTGGGGTGCTTGTGTCTTGCTGATTTTTAATTTTCCCAATTTATACCCCCATGAGTGGAAGTGCCCTATGCTCTCTAAGCTTTGCTTTTTAGACGTTTCAGGACTCACCGTACACTTCTCCAGAGTGGCTGTTGACAATTTACATCCCGCCCATCAGTGTAGCAAGGCTCCCATTTCTCCATGGCCTGTCCTGCATTTCTGGTTTTGACACTTTTTTCAGCATGGCCCTTTTGACCGATGGGAAGCGAGACTTCTTTGTAGCGCTGATTTGCCTTTCCAGGTTGCTTGGTTGGCCAAAAAGGGCGTATGCGTTTTTTCCTGAATATATTCAGGAAAAAACGCATACGCCCTTTCTGGCCAAGGGCTTCATTGTCAACGTTTTGCCGCTTTTCATGTGCTTTAAAGGCGATTCGAATCTACCTCCTGAAATCTGTTTCCTGCAATTCTGCCTTGATTTCAAATCCTCTTCTTTGCCTTCCCTCAATATATTTGTGGATGAGAGTTATCATTTATAACTCTGCAGGTTTGTGAATTGCAGTGCCCTGAACCTCCATTTTACAACTCGCTTTTTAGGGAGCTGGCCGCAAAAGCGCAGGATGGCTTCAGGCCCTGTTCTGGTTCCGGGGGGCAGGCTGAGGCTGTGGTTAATTCTTCTTCCTGATGGGAAAATAGAGTGACCTGTGCCTGTCCCAACACCAAGAGCTAGTCTTTCATTGGTTCCACGTCTTCCCGTTCATCCTCAGTACAAATTGCAACCTGTACGGAACAGGAGGTTAAAGGTGCTGATGCTCCATGGAGGGAGATTGCTAGTAAAATGGCTGGAATGGCGAACCCGGACACAAGCAAATGAGAAATGAGTTGCGTTTTAGAAACCTTTCCCCATCACACGGTGTACCATCTTCTGGGTATCTCATGCATGTTTTCGATGTAGGAAGATGCCCTTGAACCTGGAGATTTGGGACCCATGCGATGGGTACCACGCAGTATTACTTTAAAGGGTCTGCGTTTGCTCACCCAACCTCACCAAACCTCTCAGCCGCAACAGTGTCCACCCTTAGGTCTCATCCAGCTGTGGGTCTAGATATGGTCAATCCAGGTTGCATCACAGCCCCTGAACGCATTGTGTAAGAATTTCGCTCTCTTTCACTGTCTTTGTTTCACGGGTTTTTCAAAGTAATTTATTTTTATAATGGGGTTTAGCTGCTTTTCACTTCTGTGTTTATGCCGCTTTACACCCACTTGACACACTAACAGAGAGATATCTATACATAGGTTTTAAGATTATTACTAGTCAGATATATTCTTGTGCGATGAATAGGGCGTGTTGAGTCCAGTTCTCTGAGCAAGGAGTAGGTCTTGTCTATTACATATTGGGTTTATGGAACGGTATCTGAGCTAATTTGAAACCCTTGTTTTATGTATCACCCCACCTCACCTTTCCCGTTAAGCAGCCATAGTGTGTTTTCTGCATGTGTGACTCTGTTCTGTTTTGTAATTCAGTTCAAGTGTAACGGTTTTTACATTCCCTCTATAAGTGATACCTTATGAGAAGTGTCCTTTGCTGTGTGACTTATTTCACTTAGAGTCGTCGTACCTAAATCCACTCATCATGCTGCTACTAGCCTTATGACATTGATTTCACGGCTGAGTGATATTCCATTGTACATAAGGACCACAACTTCTTTATCCATTTTTCTCTTTCCTGGGATATTGAAGGTGGAATGAAGTGGAGGTCCTTGTCAACAGAGCAGCCCTAAACTTTGGGGTGCTTGTGTCTTGCTGATTTTTCATTTTCCCAATTTATACCCCCATGAGTGGAAGTGCCCTATGCTCTCTAAGCTTTGCTTTTTAGACGTTTCAGGACTCACCGTACACTTCTCCAGAGTGGCTGTTGACAATTTACATCCCGCCCATCAGTGTAGCAAGGCTCCCATTTCTCCATGGCCTGTCCTGCATTTCTGGTTTTGACACTTTTTTCAGCATGGCCCTTTTGACCGATGGGAAGCGAGACTTCTTTGTAGCGCTGATTTGCCTTTCCAGGTTGCTTGGTTGGCCAAAAAGGGCGTATGCGTTTTTTCCTGAATATATTCAGGAAAAAACGCATACGCCCTTTCTGGCCAAGGGCTTCATTGTCAACGTTTTGCCGCTTTTCATGTGCTTTAAAGGCGATTCGAATCTACCTCCTGAAATCTGTTTCCTGCAATTCTGCCTTGATTTCAAATCCTCTTCTTTGCCTTCCCTCAATATATTTGTGGATGAGAGTTATCATTTATAACTCTGCAGGTTTGTGAATTGCAGTGCCCTGAACCTCCATTTTACAACTCGCTTTTTAGGGAGCTGGCCGCAAAAGCGCAGGATGGCTTCAGGCCCTGTTCTGGTTCCGGGGGGCAGGCTGAGCCTGTGGTTAATTCTTCTTCCTGATGGGAAAATAGAGTGACCTGTGCCTGTCCCAACACCAAGAGCTAGTCTTTCATTGGTTCCACGTCTTCCCGTTCATCCTCAGTACAAATTGCAACCTGTACGGAACAGGAGGTTAAAGGTGCTGATGCTCCAAGGAGGGAGATTGCTAGTAAAGTGGCTGGAATGGCGAACCCGGGCACAAGCAAATGAGAAATGAGTTGCGTTTTAGAAACCTTTCCCCATCACACGGTGTACCATCTTCTGGGTATCTCATGCATGTTTTCGATGTAGGAAGATGCCCTTGAACCTGGAGATTTGGGACCCATGCGATGGGTACCACGCAGTATTACTTTAAAGGGTCTGCGTTTGCTCACCCAACCTCTCCAAACCTCTCAGCCGCAACAGTGTCCACCCTTAGGTCTCATCCAGCTGTGGGTCTAGATATGGTCAATCCAGGTTGCATCACAGCCCCTGAACGCATTGTGTAAGAATTTCTCTCTCTTTCACTGTCTTTGTTTCACGGGTTTTTCAAAGTAATTTATTTTTATAATGGGGTTTAGCTGCTTTTCACTGCTGTGTTTATGCCGCTTTACACCCACTTGACACACTAACAGAGAGATATCAATACATAGGTTTTAAGATTATTACTAGTCAGATATATTCTTGTGCGGTGAATAGGGCGTGTTGAGTCCAGTTCTCTGAGCAAGGAGTAGGTCTTGTCTATTACATATTGGTTTTATGGAACGGTATCTGAGCTAATTTGAAACCCTTGTTTTATGTATCACCCCACCTCACCTTTCCCGTTAAGCAGCCATAGTGTGTTTTCTGCATGTGTGACTCTGTTCTGTTTTGTAATTCAGTTCAAGTGTAACGGTTTTTACATTCCCTCTATCAGTGATACCTTATGAGAAGTGTCCTTTTCTGTGTGACTAATTTCACTTAGAATCGTCGTACCTAAATCCACTCATCATGCTGCTACTAGCCTTATGACATTGATTTCATGGCTGAGTGATATTCCATTGTACATAAGGACCACAACTTCTTTATCCATTTTTCTCTTTCCTGGGATATTGAAGGTGGAATGAAGTGGAGGTCCTTGTCAACAGAGCAGCCCTAAACTTTGGGGTGCTTGTGTCTTGCTGATTTTTAATTTTCCCAATTTATACCCCCATGAGTGGAAGTGCCCTATGCTCTCTAAGCTTTGCTTTTTAGACGTTTCAGGACTCACCGTACACTTCTCCAGAGTGGCTGTTGACAATTTACATCCCGCCCATCAGTGTAGCAAGGCTCCCATTTCTCCATGGCCTGTCCTGCATTTCTGGTTTTGACACTTTTTTCAGCATGGCCCTTTTGACCGATGGGAAGCGAGACTTCTTTGTAGCGCTGATTTGCCTTTCCAGGTTGCTTGGTTGGCCAAAAAGGGCGTATGCGTTTTTTCCTGAATATATTCAGGAAAAAACGCATACGCCCTTTTTGGCCAAGGGCATCATTGTCAACGTTTTGCCGCTTTTCATGTGCTTTAAATGCGATTCGAATCTACCTCCTGAAATCTGTTTCCTGCAATTCTGCCTTGATTTCAAATCCTCTTCTTTGCCTTCCCTCAATATATTTGTGGATGAGAGTTATCATTTATAACTCTGCAGGTTTGTGAATTGCAGTGCCCTGAACCTCCATTTTACAACTCGCTTTTTAGGGAGCTGGCCGCAAAAGCGCAGGATGGCTTCAGGCCCTGTTCTGGTTCCGGGGGGCAGGCTGAGCCTGTGGTTAATTCTTCTTCCTGATGGGAAAATAGAGTGACCTGTGCCTGTCCCAACACCAAGAGCTAGTCTTTCATTGGTTCCACGTCTTCCCGTTCATCCTCAGTACAAATTGCAACCTGTACGGAACAGGAGGTTAAAGGTGCTGATGCTCCAAGGAGGGAGATTGCTAGTAAAGTGGCTGGAATGGCGAACCCGGGCACAAGCAAATGAGAAATGAGTTGCGTTTTAGAAACCTTTCCCCATCACACGGTGTACCATCTTCTGGGTATCTCATGCATGTTTTCGATGTAGGAAGATGCCCTTGAACCTGGAGATTTGGGACCCATGCGATGGGTACCAGGCAGTATTACTTTAAAGGGTCTGCGTTTGCTCACCCAACCTCACCAAACCTCTCAGCCGCAACAGTGTCCACCCTTAGGTCTCATCCAGCTGTGGGTCTAGATATGGTCAATCCAGGTTGCATCACAGCCCCTGAACGCATTGTGTAAGAATTTCTCTCTCTTTCACTGTCTTTGTTTCATGGGTTTTTCAAAGTAATTTATTTTTATAATGGGGTTTAGCTGCTTTTCACTGCTGTGTTTATGCCGCTTTTTACCCACTTGACACACTAACAGAGACATATCAATACATAGGTTTTAAGATTATTACTAGTCAGATATATTCTTGTGCGGTGAATAGGGCGTGTTGAGTCCAGTTCTCTGAGCAAGGAGTAGGTCTTGTCTATTACATATTGGGTTTATGGAACGGTATCTGAGCTAATTTGAAACCCTTGTTTTATGTATCACCCCACCTCACCTTTCCCGTTAAGCAGCCATAGTGTGTTTTCTGCATGTGTGACTCTGTTCTGTTTTGTAATTCAGTTCAAGTGTAACGGTTTTTACATTCCCTCTATAAGTGATACCTTATGAGAAGTGCCTTTGCTGTGTGACTTATTTCACTTAGAGTCGTCGTACCTAAATCCACTCATCATGCTGCTACTAGCCTTATGACATTGATTTCACGGCTGAGTGATATTCCATTGTACATAAGGACCACAACTTCTTTATCCATTTTTCTCTTTCCTGGGATACTGAAGGTGGAATGAAGTGGAGGTCCTTGTCAACAGAGCAGCCCTAAACTTTGGGGTGCTTGTGTCTTGCTGATTTTTCATTTTCCCAATTTATACCCCCATGAGTGGAAGTGCCCTATGCTCTCTAAGCTTTGCTTTTTAGACGTTTCAGGACTCACCGTACACTTCTCCAGAGTGGCTGTTGACAATTTACATCCCGCCCATCAGTGTAGCAAGGCTCCCATTTCTCCATGGCCTGTCCTGCATTTCTGGTTTTGACACTTTTTTCAGCATGGCCCTTTTGACCAATGGGAAGCGAGACATCTTTGTAGCGCTGATTTGCCTTTCCAGGTTGCTTGGTTGGCCAAAAAGGGCGTATGCGTTTTTTCCTGAATATATTCAGGAAAAAACGCATACGCCCTTTCTGGCCAAGGGCATCATTGTCAACGTTTTGCCGCTTTTCATGTGCTTTAAAGGCGATTCGAATCTACCTCCTGAAATCTGTTTCCTGCAATTCTGCCTTGATTTCAAATCCTCTTCTTTGCCTTCCCTCAATATATTTGTGGATGAGAGTTATCATTTATAACTCTGCAGGTTTGTGAATTGCAGTGCCCTGAACCTCCATTTTACAACTCGCTTTTTAGGGAGCTGGCCGCAAAAGCGCAGGATGGCTTCAGCCCCTGTTCTGGTTCCGGGGGGCAGGCTGAGCCTGTGGTTAATTCTTCTTCCTGATGGGAAAATAGAGTGACCTGTGCCTGTCCCAACACCAAGAGCTAGTCTTTCATTGGTTCCACGTCTTCCCGTTCATCCTCAGTACAAATTGCAACCTGTACGGAACAGGAGGTTAAAGGTGCTGATGCTCCATGGAGGGAGATTGCTAGTAAAATGGCTGGAATGGCGAACCCGGACACAAGCAAATGAGAAATGAGTTGCGTTTTAGAAACCTTTCCCCATCACACGGTGTACCATCTTCTGGGTATCTCATGCATGTTTTCGATGTAGGAAGATGCCCTTGAACCTGGAGATTTGGGACCCATGCGATGGGTACCACGCAGTATTACTTTAAAGGGTCTGCGTTTGCTCACCCAACCTCACCAAACCTCTCAGCCGCAACAGTGTCCACCCTTAGGTCTCATCCAGCTGTGGGTCTAGATATGGTCAATCCAGGTTGCATCACAGCCCCTGAACGCATTGTGTAAGAATTTCGCTCTCTTTCACTGTCTTTGTTTCACGGGTTTTTCAAAGTAATTTATTTTTATAATGGGGTTTAGCTGCTTTTCACTTCTGTGTTTATGCCGCTTTACACCCACTTGACACACTAACAGAGAGATATCTATACATAGGTTTTAAGATTATTACTAGTCAGATATATTCTTGTGCGATGAATAGGGCGTGTTGAGTCCAGTTCTCTGAGCAAGGAGTAGGTCTTGTCTATTACATATTGGGTTTATGGAACGGTATCTGAGCTAATTTGAAACCCTTGTTTTATGTATCACCCCACCTCACCTTTCCCGTTAAGCAGCCATAGTGTGTTTTCTGCATGTGTGACTCTGTTCTGTTTTGTAATTCAGTTCAAGTGTAACGGTTTTTACATTCCCTCTATAAGTGATACCTTATGAGAAGTGTCCTTTGCTGTGTGACTTATTTCACTTAGAGTCGTCGTACCTAAATCCACTCATCATGCTGCTACTAGCCTTATGACATTGATTTCACGGCTGAGTGATATTCCATTGTACATAAGGACCACAACTTCTTTATCCATTTTTCTCTTTCCTGGGATATTGAAGGTGGAATGAAGTGGAGGTCCTTGTCAACAGAGCAGCCCTAAACTTTGGGGTGCTTGTGTCTTGCTGATTTTTCATTTTCCCAATTTATACCCCCATGAGTGGAAGTGCCCTATGCTCTCTAAGCTTTGCTTTTTAGACGTTTCAGGACTCACCGTACACTTCTCCAGAGTGGCTGTTGACAATTTACATCCCGCCCATCAGTGTAGCAAGGCTCCCATTTCTCCATGGCCTGTCCTGCATTTCTGGTTTTGACACTTTTTTCAGCATGGCCCTTTTGACCGATGGGAAGCGAGACTTCTTTGTAGCGCTGATTTGCCTTTCCAGGTTGCTTGGTTGGCCAAAAAGGGCGTATGCGTTTTTTCCTGAATATATTCAGGAAAAAACGCATACGCCCTTTCTGGCCAAGGGCATCATTGTCAACGTTTTGCCGCTTTTCATGTGCTTTAAAGGCGATTCGAATCTACCTCCTGAAATCTGTTTCCTGCAATTCTGCCTTGATTTCAAATCCTCTTCTTTGCCTTCCCTCAATATATTTGTGGATGAGAGTTATCATTTATAACTCTGCAGGTTTGTGAATTGCAGTGCCCTGAACCTCCATTTTACAACTCGCTTTTTAGGGAGCTGGCCGCAAAAGCGCAGGATGGCTTCAGGCCCTGTTCTGGTTCCGGGGGGCAGGCTGAGCCTGTGGTTAATTCTTCTTCCTGATGGGAAAATAGAGTGACCTGTGCCTGTCCCAACACCGAGAGCTAGTCTTTCATTGGTTCCACGTCTTCCCGTTCATCCTCAGTACAAATTGCAACCTGTACGGAACAGGAGGTTAAAGGTGCTGATGCTCCAAGGAGGGAGATTGCTAGTAAAGTGGCTGGAATGGCGAACCCGGGCACAAGCAGATGAGAAATGAGGTGCGTTTTAGAAACCTTTCCCATTCACACGGTGTACCATCTTCTGGGTATCTCATGCATGTTTTCGATGTAGGAAGATGACCTTGAACCTGGAGATTTGGGACCCATGCGATGGGTACCACGCAGTATTACTTTAAAGGGTCTGCGTTTGCTCACCCAACCTCACCAAACCTCTCAGCCGCAACAGTGTCCACCCTTATGTCTCATCCAGCTGTGGGTCTAGATATGGTCAATCCAGGTTGCATCACAGCCCCTGAACGCATTGTGTAAGAATTTCTCTCTCTTTCACTGTCTTTGTTTCATGGGTTTTTCAAAATAATTTATTTTTATAATGGGGTTTAGCTGCTTTTCACTGCTGTGTTTATGCCGCTTTTTACCCACTTGACACACTAACAGAGAGATATCAATACATAGGTTTTAAGATTATTACTAGTCAGATATATTCTTGTGTGGTGAATAGGGCGTGTTGAGTCCAGTTCTCTGAGCAAGGAGTAGGTCTTGTCTATTACATATTGGGTTTATAGAACGGTATCTGAGCTAATTTGAATCCCTTGTTTTATGTATCACCCCACCTCACCTTTCCCGTTAAGCAGCCATAGTGTGTTTTCTGCATGTGTGACTCTGTTCTGTTTTCTGATTCAGTTCAAGTGTAACGGTTTTTACATTCCCTCTATAAGTGATACCTTATGAGAAGTGTCGTTTTCTGTGTGACTTATTTCACTTAGAATCGTCGTACCTAAATCCACTCATCATGCTGGTACTAGCCTTATGACATTGATTTCATGGCTGAGTGATATTCCATTGTACATAAGGACCACAACTTCTTTATCCATTTTTCTCTTTCCTGGGATATTGAAGGTGGAATGAAGTGGAGGTCCTTGTCAACAGAGCAGCCCTAAACTTTGGGGTGCTTGTGTCTTGCTGATTTTTCATTTTCCCAATTTATACCCCCATGAGTGGAAGTGCCCTATGCTCTCTAAGCTGTGTTTTTTAGATGTTTCAGGACACACCGTACACTTCTGCAGAGTGGCTGTTGGCAATTTACATCCCGCCCATCAGTATAGGATGGCTCCCATTTCTCCATGGCCTGTCCTGCATTTCTGGTTTTGACATTTTTTTCAGCATGGCCCTTTTGACCGATGGGAAGCGAGACTTGTTTGTAGCGCTGATTTGCCTTTCCAGGTTACTTGGTTGGCCAAAAAGGGCGTATGCGTTTTTTCCTGAATATATTCAGGAAAAAACGCATACGCCCTTTTTGGCCAAGGGCATCATTGTCAACGATTTTCTGCTTTTCATGTGCTTTAAAGGCGATTCGAATCTACCTCCTGAAATCTGTTTCCTGCAATTCTGCCTTGATTTCAAATCCTCTTCTTTGCCTTCCCTCAATATATTTGTGGATGAGAGTTATCATTTATAACTCTGCAGGTTTGTGAATTGCAGTGCCCTGAACCTCCATTTTACAACTCGCTTTTTAGGGAGCTGGCCGCAAATGCGCAGGATGGCTTCAGGCCCGGTTCTGGTTCCGGGGGGCAGGCTGATCCTGTGGTTAATTCTTCTTCCTGATGGGAAAATAGAGTGACCTGTGCCTGTCCCAACACCAAGAGCTAGTCTCTCGTTGGTTCCACGTCTTCCCGTTCATCCTCAGGACAAATTGCAACCTGTACGGAACAGGAGGTTAAAGGTGCTGATGCTCCAAGGAGGGAGATTGCTAGTAAAGTGGCTGGAATGGCGAACCCGGGCACAAGCAGATGAGAAATGAGGTGCGTTTTAGAAACCTATCCCCATCACACGGTGTACCATTTTCTGGGTATCTCATGCATGTTTTCGATGTAGGAAGATGCCCTTGAACCTGGAGATTTGGGACCCATGCGATGGGTACCAGGCAGTATTATTTTAAAGGGTCTGCGTTTGCTCACCCAACCTCACCAAACCTCTCAGCCGCAACAGTGTCCACCCTTATGTCTCATCCAGCTGTGGGTCTAGATATGGTCAATCCAGGTTGCATCACAGCCCCTGAACGCATTGTGTAAGAATTTCTCTCTCTTTCACTGTCTTTGTTTCATGGGTTTTTCAAAGTAATTTATTTTTATAATGGGGTTTAGCTGCTTTTCACTGCTGTGTTTATGCCGCTTTTTACCCACTTGACACACTAACAGAGAGATATCAATACATAGGTTTTAAGATTATTACTAGTCAGATATATTCTTGTGCGGTGAATAGGGCGTGTTGAGTCCAGTTCTCTGAGCAAGGAGTAGGTCTTGTCTATTACATATTGGGTTTATGGAACGGTATCTGAGCTAATTTGAATCCCTTGTTTTATGTATCACCCCACCTCACCTTTCCCGTTAAGCAGCCATAGTGTGTTTTCTGCATGTGTGACTCTGTTCTGTTTTCTGATTCAGTTCAAGTGTAACGGTTTTTACATTCCCTCTATAAGTGATACCTTATGAGAAGTGTCGTTTTCTGTGTGACTTATTTCACTTAGAATCGTCGTACCTAAATCCACTCATCATGCTGCTACTAGTCTTATGACATTGATTTCATGGCTGAGTGATATTCCATTGTACATAAGGACCACAACTTCTTTATCCATTTTTCTCTATCCTGGGATATTGAAGGTGGAATGAAGTGGAGGTCCTTGTCAACAGAGCAGCCCTAAACTTTGGGGTGCTTGTGTCTTGCTGATTTTTCATTTTCCCAATTTATACCCCCATGAGTGGAAGTGCCCTATGCTCTCTAAGCTGTGTTTTTTAGATGTTTCAGGACACACCGTACACTTCTGCAGAGGGGCTGTTGGCAATTTACATCCCGCCCATCAGTATAGGATGGCTCCCATTTCTCCATGGCCTGTCCTGCATTTCTGGTTTTGACATTTTTTTCAGCATGGCCCTTTTGACCGATGGGAAGCGAGACTTGTTTGTAGCGCTGATTTGCCTTTCCAGGTTACTTGGTTGGCCAAAAAGGGCGTATGCGTTTTTTCCTGAATATATTCAGGAAAAAACGCATACGCCCTTTTTGGCCAAGGGCATCATTGTCAACGATTTTCTGCTTTTCATGTGATTTAAAGGCGATTCGAATCTACCTCCTGAAATCTGTTTCCTGCAATTCTGCCTTGATTTCAAATCCTCTTCTTTGCCTTCCCTCAATATATTTGTGGATGAGAGTTATCATTTATAACTCTGCAGGTTTGTGAATTGCAGTGCCCTGAACCTCCATTTTACAACTCGCTTTTTAGGGAGCTGGCCGCAAAAGCGCAGGATGGCTTCAGGCCCGGTTCTGGTTCCGGGGGGCAGGCTGATCCTGTGGTTAATTCTTCTTCCTGATGGGAAAATAGAGTGACCTGTGCCTGTCCCAACACCAAGAGCTAGTCTCTCGTTGGTTCCACGTCTTCCCGTTTATCCTCAGGACAAATTGCAACCTGTACGGAACAGGAGGTTAAAGGTGCTGATGCTCCAAGGAGGGAGATTGCTAGTAAAGTGGCTGGAATGGCGAACCCGGGCACAAGCAGATGAGAAATGAGGTGCGTTTTAGAAACCTATCCCCATCACACGGTGTACCATCTTCTGGGTATATCATGCATGTTTTCGATGTAGGAAGATGCCCTTGAACCTGGAGATTTGGGACCCATGCGATGGGTACCACGCAGTATTACTTTAAAGGGTCTGCGTTTGCTCACCCAACCTCACCAACCCTCTCAGCCGCAACAGTGTCCACCCTTATGTCTCATCCAGCTGTGGGTCTAGATATGGTCAATCCAGGTTGCATCACAGCCCCTGAACGCATTGTGTAAGAATTTCTCTCTCTTTCACTGTCTTTGTTTCATGGGTTTTTCAAAATAATTTATTTTTATAATGGGGTTTAGCTGCTTTTCACTGCTGTGTTTATGCCGCTTTACACCCACTTGACACACTAACAGAGAGATATCAATACATAGGTTTTAAGATTATTACTAGTCAGATATATTCTTGTGTGGTGAATAGGGCGTGTTGAGTCCAGTTCTCTGAGCAAGGAGTAGGTCTTGTCTATTACATATTGGGTTTATGGAACGGTATCTGAGCTAATTTGAATCCCTTGTTTTATGTATCACCCCACCTCACCTTTCCCGTTAAGCAGCTATAGTGTGTTTTCTGCATGTGTGACTCTGTTCTGTTTTCTGATTCAGTTCAAGTGTAACAGTTTTTACATTCCCTCTATAAGTGATACCTTATGAGAAGTGTCCTTTTCTGTGTGACTTATTTCACTTAGAATCGTCGTACCTAAATCCACTCATCATGCTGCTACTAGCCTTATGACATTGATTTCATGGCTGAGTGATATTCCATTGTACATAAGGACCACAACTTCTTTATCCATTTTTCTCTTTCCTGGGATATTGAAGGTGGAATGAAGCGGAGGTCCTTGTCAACAGAGCAGCCCTAAACTTTGGGGTGCTTGTCTCTTGCTCAATTTTCATTTTCCCAATTTATACCCCCATGAGTGGAAGTGCCCTATGCTCTCTAAGCTGTGTTTTTTAGATGTTTCAGGACACACCGTACACTTCTGCAGAGTGGCTGTTGGCAATTTACATCCCGCCCATCAGTATAGGAAGGCTCCCATTTCTCCATGGCCTGTCCTGCATTTCTGGTTTTGACATTTTTTTCAGCATGGCCCTTTTGACCGATGGGAAGCGAGACTTGTTTGTAGCGCTGATTTGCCTTTCCAGGTTACTTGGTTGGCCAAAAAGGGCGTATGCGTTTTTTCCTGAATATATTCAGGAAAAAACGCATACGCCCTTTTTGGCCAAGGGCATCATTGTCAACGTTTTGCCGCTTTTCATGTGCTTTAAAGGCGATTCGAATCTACCTCCTGAAATCTGTTTCCTGCAATTCTGCCTTGATTTCAAATCCTCTTCTTTGCCTTCCCTCAATATATTTGTGGATGAGAGTTATCATTTATAACTCTGCAGGTTTGTGAATTGCAGTGCCCTGAACCTCCATTTTACAACTCGCTTTTTAGGGAGCTGGCCGCAAAAGCGCAGGATGGCTTCAGGCCCTGTTCTGGTTCCGGGGGGCAGGCTGAGCCTGTGGTTAATTCTTCTTCCTGATGGGAAAATAGAGTGACCTGTGCCTGTCCCAACACCAAGAGCTAGTCTTTCATTGGTTCCACGTCTTCCCGTTCATCCTCAGTACAAATTGCAACCTGTACGGAACAGGAGGTTAAAGGTGCTGATGCTCCAAGGAGGGAGATTGCTAGTAAAGTGTCTGGAATGGCGAACCCGGGCACAAGCAAATGAGAAATGAGGTGCGTTTTAGAAACCTTTCCCCATCACACGGTGTACCATCTTCTGGGTATCTCATGCATGTTTTCGATGTAGGAAGATGCCCTGGAACCTGGAGATTTGGGACCCATGCGATGGGTACCACGCAGTATTACTTTAAAGGGTCTGCGTTTGCTCACCCAACCTCACCAAACCTCTCAGCCGCAACAGTGTCCACCCTTATGTCTCATCCAGCTGTGGGTCTAGATATGGTCAATCCAGGTTGCATCACAGCCCCTGAACGCATTGTGTAAGAATTTCGCTCTCTTTCACTGTCTTTGTTTCACGGGTTTTTAAAAGTAATTTATTTTTATAATGGGGTTTAGCTGCTTTTCACTGCTGTGTTTATGCCGCTTTTTACCCACTTGACACACTAACAGAGAGATATCAATACATAGGTTTTAAGATTATTACTAGTCAGATATATTCTTGTGCGGTGAATAGGGCGTGTTGAGTCCAGTTCTCTGAGCAAGGAGTAGGTCTTGTCTATTACATATTGGTTTTATGGAACGGTATCTGAGCTAATTTGAAACCCTTGTTTTATGTATCACCCCACCTCACCTTTCCCGTTAAGCAGCCATAGTGTGTTTTCTGCATGTGTGACTCTGTTCTGTTTTCTGATTCAGTTCAAGTGTAACGGTTTTTACATTCCCTCTATAAGTGATACCTTATGAGAAGTGTCGTTTTCTGTGTGACTTATTTCACTTAGAATCGTCGTACCTAAATCCACTCATCATGCTGGTACTAGCCTTATGACATTGATTTCATGGCTGAGTGATATTCCATTGTACATAAGGACCACAACTTCTTTATCCATTTTTCTCTTTCCTGGGATATTGAAGGTGGAATGAAGTGGAGGTCCTTGTCAACAGAGCAGCCCTAAACTTTGGGGTGCTTGTGTCTTGCTGATTTTTAATTTTCCCAATTTATACCCCCATGAGTGGAAGTGCCCTATGCTCTCTAAGCTTTGCTTTTTAGACGTTTCAGGACTCACCGTACACTTCTCCAGAGTGGCTGTTGACAATTTACATCCCGCCCATCAGTGTAGCAAGGCTCCCATTTCTCCATGGCCTGTCCTGCATTTCTGGTTTTGACACTTTTTTCAGCATGGCCCTTTTGACCGATGGGAAGCGAGACTTCTTTGTAGCGCTGATTTGCCTTTCCAGGTTGCTTGGTTGGCCAAAAAGGGCGTATGCGTTTTTTCCTGAATATATTCAGGAAAAAACGCATACGCCCTTTCTGGCCAAGGGCATCATTGTCAACGTTTTGCCGCTTTTCATGTGCTTTAAAGGCGATTCGAATCTACCTCCTGAAATCTGTTTCCTGCAATTCTGCCTTGATTTCAAATCCTCTTCTTTGCCTTCCCTCAATATATTTGTGGATGAGAGTTATCATTTATAACTCTGCAGGTTTGTGAATTGCAGTGCCCTGAACCTCCATTTTACAACTCGCTTTTTAGGGAGCTGGCCGCAAAAGCGCAGGATGGCTTCAGGCCCTGTTCTGGTTCCGGGGGGCAGGCTGAGGCTGTGGTTAATTCTTCTTCCTGATGGGAAAATAGAGTGACCTGTGCCTGTCCCAACACCAAGAGCTAGTCTTTCATTGGTTCCACGTCTTCCCGTTCATCCTCAGTACAAATTGCAACCTGTACGGAACAGGAGGTTAAAGGTGCTGATGCTCCATGGAGGGAGATTGCTAGTAAAATGGCTGGAATGGCGAACCCGGACACAAGCAAATGAGAAATGAGTTGCGTTTTAGAAACCTTTCCCCATCACACGGTGTACCATCTTCTGGGTATCTCATGCATGTTTTCGATGTAGGAAGATGCCCTTGAACCTGGAGATTTGGGACCCATGCGATGGGTACCACGCAGTATTACTTTAAAGGGTCTGCGTTTGCTCACCCAACCTCACCAAACCTCTCAGCCGCAACAGTGTCCACCCTTAGGTCTCATCCAGCTGTGGGTCTAGATATGGTCAATCCAGGTTGCATCACAGCCCCTGAACGCATTGTGTAAGAATTTCGCTCTCTTTCACTGTCTTTGTTTCACGGGTTTTTCAAAGTAATTTATTTTTATAATGGGGTTTAGCTGCTTTTCACTTCTGTGTTTATGCCGCTTTACACCCACTTGACACACTAACAGAGAGATATCTATACATAGGTTTTAAGATTATTACTAGTCAGATATATTCTTGTGCGATGAATAGGGCGTGTTGAGTCCAGTTCTCTGAGCAAGGAGTAGGTCTTGTCTATTACATATTGGGTTTATGGAACGGTATCTGAGCTAATTTGAAACCCTTGTTTTATGTATCACCCCACCTCACCTTTCCCGTTAAGCAGCCATAGTGTGTTTTCTGCATGTGTGACTCTGTTCTGTTTTGTAATTCAGTTCAAGTGTAACGGTTTTTACATTCCCTCTATAAGTGATACCTTATGAGAAGTGTCCTTTGCTGTGTGACTTATTTCACTTAGAGTCGTCGTACCTAAATCCACTCATCATGCTGCTACTAGCCTTATGACATTGATTTCACGGCTGAGTGATATTCCATTGTACATAAGGACCACAACTTCTTTATCCATTTTTCTCTTTCCTGGGATATTGAAGGTGGAATGAAGTGGAGGTCCTTGTCAACAGAGCAGCCCTAAACTTTGGGGTGCTTGTGTCTTGCTGATTTTTCATTTTCCCAATTTATACCCCCATGAGTGGAAGTGCCCTATGCTCTCTAAGCTTTGCTTTTTAGACGTTTCAGGACTCACCGTACACTTCTCCAGAGTGGCTGTTGACAATTTACATCCCGCCCATCAGTGTAGCAAGGCTCCCATTTCTCCATGGCCTGTCCTGCATTTCTGGTTTTGACACTTTTTTCAGCATGGCCCTTTTGACCGATGGGAAGCGAGACTTCTTTGTAGCGCTGATTTGCCTTTCCAGGTTGCTTGGTTGGCCAAAAAGGGCGTATGCGTTTTTTCCTGAATATATTCAGGAAAAAACGCATACGCCCTTTCTGGCCAAGGGCTTCATTGTCAACGTTTTGCCGCTTTTCATGTGCTTTAAAGGCGATTCGAATCTACCTCCTGAAATCTGTTTCCTGCAATTCTGCCTTGATTTCAAATCCTCTTCTTTGCCTTCCCTCAATATATTTGTGGATGAGAGTTATCATTTATAACTCTGCAGGTTTGTGAATTGCAGTGCCCTGAACCTCCATTTTACAACTCGCTTTTTAGGGAGCTGGCCGCAAAAGCGCAGGATGGCTTCAGGCCCTGTTCTGGTTCCGGGGGGCAGGCTGAGCCTGTGGTTAATTCTTCTTCCTGATGGGAAAATAGAGTGACCTGTGCCTGTCCCAACACCAAGAGCTAGTCTTTCATTGGTTCCACGTCTTCCCGTTCATCCTCAGTACAAATTGCAACCTGTACGGAACAGGAGGTTAAAGGTGCTGATGCTCCAAGGAGGGAGATTGCTAGTAAAGTGGCTGGAATGGCGAACCCGGGCACAAGCAAATGAGAAATGAGTTGCGTTTTAGAAACCTTTCCCCATCACACGGTGTACCATCTTCTGGGTATCTCATGCATGTTTTCGATGTAGGAAGATGCCCTTGAACCTGGAGATTTGGGACCCATGCGATGGGTACCACGCAGTATTACTTTAAAGGGTCTGCGTTTGCTCACCCAACCTCTCCAAACCTCTCAGCCGCAACAGTGTCCACCCTTAGGTCTCATCCAGCTGTGGGTCTAGATATGGTCAATCCAGGTTGCATCACAGCCCCTGAACGCATTGTGTAAGAATTTCTCTCTCTTTCACTGTCTTTGTTTCACGGGTTTTTCAAAGTAATTTATTTTTATAATGGGGTTTAGCTGCTTTTCACTGCTGTGTTTATGCCGCTTTACACCCACTTGACACACTAACAGAGAGATATCAATACATAGGTTTTAAGATTATTACTAGTCAGATATATTCTTGTGCGGTGAATAGGGCGTGTTGAGTCCAGTTCTCTGAGCAAGGAGTAGGTCTTGTCTATTACATATTGGTTTTATGGAACGGTATCTGAGCTAATTTGAAACCCTTGTTTTATGTATCACCCCACCTCACCTTTCCCGTTAAGCAGCCATAGTGTGTTTTCTGCATGTGTGACTCTGTTCTGTTTTGTAATTCAGTTCAAGTGTAACGGTTTTTACATTCCCTCTATCAGTGATACCTTATGAGAAGTGTCCTTTTCTGTGTGACTAATTTCACTTAGAATCGTCGTACCTAAATCCACTCATCATGCTGCTACTAGCCTTATGACATTGATTTCATGGCTGAGTGATATTCCATTGTACATAAGGACCACAACTTCTTTATCCATTTTTCTCTTTCCTGGGATATTGAAGGTGGAATGAAGTGGAGGTCCTTGTCAACAGAGCAGCCCTAAACTTTGGGGTGCTTGTGTCTTGCTGATTTTTCATTTTCCCAATTTATACCCCCATGAGTGGAAGTGCCCTATGCTCTGTAAGCTTTGCTTTTTAGACGTTTCAGGACTCACCGTACACTTCTCCAGAGTGGCTGTTGACAATTTACATCCCGCCCATCAGTGTAGCAAGGCTCCCATTTCTCCATGGCCTGTCCTGCATTTCTGGTTTTGACACTTTTTTCAGCATGGCCCTTTTGACCGATGGGAAGCGAGACTTCTTTGTAGCGCTGATTTGCCTTTCCAGGTTGCTTGGTTGGCCAAAAAGGGCGTATGCGTTTTTTCCTGAATATATTCAGGAAAAAACGCATACGCCCTTTTTGGCCAAGGGCATCATTGTCAACGTTTTGCCGCTTTTCATGTGCTTTAAATGCGATTCGAATCTACCTCCTGAAATCTGTTTCCTGCAATTCTGCCTTGATTTCAAATCCTCTTCTTTGCCTTCCCTCAATATATTTGTGGATGAGAGTTATCATTTATAACTCTGCAGGTTTGTGAATTGCAGTGCCCTGAACCTCCATTTTACAACTCGCTTTTTAGGGAGCTGGCCGCAAAAGCGCAGGATGGCTTCAGCCCCTGTTCTGGTTCCGGGGGGCAGGCTGAGCCTGTGGTTAATTCTTCTTCCTGATGGGAAAATAGAGTGACCTGTGCCTGTCCCAACACCAAGAGCTAGTCTTTCATTGGTTCCACGTCTTCCCGTTCATCCTCAGTACAAATTGCAACCTGTACGGAACAGGAGGTTAAAGGTGCTGATGCTCCAAGGAGGGAGATTGCTAGTAAAGTGGCTGGAATGGCGAACCCGGGCACAAGCAAATGAGAAATGAGTTGCGTTTTAGAAACCTTTCCCCATCACACGGTGTACCATCTTCTGGGTATCTCATGCATGTTTTCGATGTAGGAAGATGCCCTTGAACCTGGAGATTTGGGACCCATGCGATGGGTACCAGGCAGTATTACTTTAAAGGGTCTGCGTTTGCTCACCCAACCTCACCAAACCTCTCAGCCGCAACAGTGTCCACCCTTAGGTCTCATCCAGCTGTGGGTCTAGATATGGTCAATCCAGGTTGCATCACAGCCCCTGAACGCATTGTGTAAGAATTTCTCTCTCTTTCACTGTCTTTGTTTCATGGGTTTTTCAAAGTAATTTATTTTTATAATGGGGTTTAGCTGCTTTTCACTGCTGTGTTTATGCCGCTTTTTACCCACTTGACACACTAACAGAGACATATCAATACATAGGTTTTAAGATTATTACTAGTCAGATATATTCTTGTGCGGTGAATAGGGCGTGTTGAGTCCAGTTCTCTGAGCAAGGAGTAGGTCTTGTCTATTACATATTGGGTTTATGGAACGGTATCTGAGCTAATTTGAAACCCTTGTTTTATGTATCACCCCACCTCACCTTTCCCGTTAAGCAGCCATAGTGTGTTTTCTGCATGTGTGACTCTGTTCTGTTTTGTAATTCAGTTCAAGTGTAACGGTTTTTACATTCCCTCTATAAGTGATACCTTATGAGAAGTGCCTTTGCTGTGTGACTTATTTCACTTAGAGTCGTCGTACCTAAATCCACTCATCATGCTGCTACTAGCCTTATGACATTGATTTCACGGCTGAGTGATATTCCATTGTACATAAGGACCACAACTTCTTTATCCATTTTTCTCTTTCCTGGGATATTGAAGGTGGAATGAAGTGGAGGTCCTTGTCAACAGAGCAGCCCTAAACTTTGGGGTGCTTGTGTCTTGCTGATTTTTCATTTTCCCAATTTATACCCCCATGAGTGGAAGTGCCCTATGCTCTCTAAGCTTTGCTTTTTAGACGTTTCAGGACTCACCGTACACTTCTCCAGAGTGGCTGTTGACAATTTACATCCCGCCCATCAGTGTAGCAAGGCTCCCATTTCTCCATGGCCTGTCCTGCATTTCTGGTTTTGACACTTTTTTCAGCATGGCCCTTTTGACCAATGGGAAGCGAGACATCTTTGTAGCGCTGATTTGCCTTTCCAGGTTGCTTGGTTGGCCAAAAAGGGCGTATGCGTTTTTTCCTGAATATATTCAGGAAAAAACGCATACGCCCTTTCTGGCCAAGGGCATCATTGTCAACGTTTTGCCGCTTTTCATGTGCTTTAAAGGCGATTCGAATCTACCTCCTGAAATCTGTTTCCTGCAATTCTGCCTTGATTTCAAATCCTCTTCTTTGCCTTCCCTCAATATATTTGTGGATGAGAGTTATCATTTATAACTCTGCAGGTTTGTGAATTGCAGTGCCCTGAACCTCCATTTTACAACTCGCTTTTTAGGGAGCTGGCCGCAAAAGCGCAGGATGGCTTCAGCCCCTGTTCTGGTTCCGGGGGGCAGGCTGAGCCTGTGGTTAATTCTTCTTCCTGATGGGAAAATAGAGTGACCTGTGCCTGTCCCAACACCAAGAGCTAGTCTTTCATTGGTTCCACGTCTTCCCGTTCATCCTCAGTACAAATTGCAACCTGTACGGAACAGGAGGTTAAAGGTGCTGATGCTCCATGGAGGGAGATTGCTAGTAAAATGGCTGGAATGGCGAACCCGGACACAAGCAAATGAGAAATGAGTTGCGTTTTAGAAACCTTTCCCCATCACACGGTGTACCATCTTCTGGGTATCTCATGCATGTTTTCGATGTAGGAAGATGCCCTTGAACCTGGAGATTTGGGACCCATGCGATGGGTACCACGCAGTATTACTTTAAAGGGTCTGCGTTTGCTCACCCAACCTCACCAAACCTCTCAGCCGCAACAGTGTCCACCCTTAGGTCTCATCCAGCTGTGGGTCTAGATATGGTCAATCCAGGTTGCATCACAGCCCCTGAACGCATTGTGTAAGAATTTCGCTCTCTTTCACTGTCTTTGTTTCACGGGTTTTTCAAAGTAATTTATTTTTATAATGGGGTTTAGCTGCTTTTCACTTCTGTGTTTATGCCGCTTTACACCCACTTGACACACTAACAGAGAGATATCTATACATAGGTTTTAAGATTATTACTAGTCAGATATATTCTTGTGCGATGAATAGGGCGTGTTGAGTCCAGTTCTCTGAGCAAGGAGTAGGTCTTGTCTATTACATATTGGGTTTATGGAACGGTATCTGAGCTAATTTGAAACCCTTGTTTTATGTATCACCCCACCTCACCTTTCCCGTTAAGCAGCCATAGTGTGTTTTCTGCATGTGTGACTCTGTTCTGTTTTGTAATTCAGTTCAAGTGTAACGGTTTTTACATTCCCTCTATAAGTGATACCTTATGAGAAGTGTCCTTTGC
>NW_028122364.1:0-75347 GCF_965194805.1 Balaenoptera borealis | reverse complement strand
TGTCCATGGTGACAGTGCTCACCTTGACAGTGCCCTTGGTGATAGTACCCATGTTAATATTGCTCACGGTTACAGTGCCCATGGTGATAGTGCTCATGGTGATAGTGCTCATGGTGATAGTTCGCATGGTGACAGTGCCCATGTTGAAAGTCTCCATGAAGGCAGTGCTCATGGTGACACTGCCCATGGTGACTGTGCCCTTGCTGGCGGTGTACATGTTTGGAGTTCCCATGGTGAAATTCCTTATGGTGGCACTGCCCATGATGATAGTGTTCATCGTGACAATGTCCATGGTGACAGTGCCTATGGTGACAGTGCCCATTGTGATAGTGCTCACGGTGATAGTGCCCTCAGTGTCAGTTCTAATGGTGACAGTTCCCATGGTGATAGAGCCCATGATGACAGTGCTCATGGTGACAGTGCCCACGGTAACATTGCTCATGGTGACAGTGCTCACGGTGACAGTAACCTTGGTGATAGTACCCATGGTAATAGAGGTCACGGTGACAGTGCCCATTTTGATATTGCTCGCGGTGACACTGCCCATGGTGATAGTGCTCACGGTGATAGTGCTCAGGGTGACAGTTCCCATGGTTACATTGCCCATGGTGACAGTGCTCATGGTGACAGTGCCCGTGGTGACTATGCTCATGGTGACATTGCTCACAGAGATACTGCTCATGGTGACAGTTCGCATGGCGACAGGGCCCATGTTAAAAGTGCCCATGGTGACAGTGCTCATGGTGGCACTGCCCATGGTGACTGTGCTCATGCTGGTGGTGTACATGGTTGGAGTTCCCATGGTGAAATTCCTTATTGTGGCAATGCCCATGATGATAGTGCTCATGGTGACAGTGCCCAAGGTGACAGTGCCCATGGTGACATTTCCCATCTTGACAGTGCGCATGGTGAGAGTTCCCATGGTGACAATGCTCATGTTGAAAATACCCAAGGTGACAGTGCTCATGGTGACAGTGTCCACGGTGACAATTCTCATGGTGACAGTGCTCACAGTGATAGTGCTCCTGGTGACAGTGCTCCCGCTGACAGTTCCCTTGGTGATAGTGCTCATGGTAATACTGCTGATGGTGATAGTGCTCATGGTGACGGTTCGCATGGTGAGACTGCCCATGTTGAAAGTGCCCATGGTTGCAGTGATCATGTTGACACTGCCCATTGTGACTGTGCTCATGCTGGCGGTGTACATAGTTGGAGTTCCCATGGTGAAATTCCTTATGGTGGCACTGCCCATGATGATAGTTTTCATGGTAACAGTGTCCATGTTGACAGTGCCTATGCTGCCAGTGCCCATTGTGATAGTGCTCACGGTGATAGTGTCCACAGAGACAGTGCTCATGGTGACAGTGCCCATGGTGACAGAGCTCACGGTGACAATGCCCTTGGTGATAGTACCCATGGTAATAGGGGTCACGGTGACAGTGCCCATGGTGATATTGCTCACGGTTGATACTGCCTATGGTGATAGTGCTCACGGTGATAGTGCTCATGGTAATAGTGCTCATGGTGACACTGCCCATGGTGAGAGTGCCCATGGTGACACTGCCGATAGTGACATTTCTCATGGTGACAGTGCTCATGGTGAGAGTTCCCATGGTGACAGTGCACATGGTGACAGTTCCCATGGTGACAGTGCTCACGGTGACCGTGCTCACTGTGGCAATGCCAATGGTAACATTGTTCATGGTGGCAGTGTCCACGGTGGCGGTTTCCAAGATGACAGTGCTCATGGTGACATTTCCCATGGTAACAGAGCTCATGATGACAGTGCCCATGGTGACAGTGGCCATGTTGAAAGTGCCCATGATGAAACTGCCCATGGTGACAGTGCCCATAGTGATAGTGCCCATGGTGACATTTCCCATGGTGACAGTGCTAATGGAGAGAGTTCGCATGGTGACAGTGCCCATTATGACAGTGCTCATGGTGACCGCGCCCACAGTGACATTGTCCACGGTGAAAGTGCTCACGGTGACACTGCTCATGGTGATAGTGCTCACGGTGATAGTGCTCATGGTGACATTGTCCAAGGTTATAGTACTCATGGTGACAGTGCTCATGGTGATAGCGCTCATGGTGACAGTGCCCTTGGTGATAGTGCTCATGGTGATAGTGCTCATGTAGACATTTCCCATGGTGACAGTGCTCATGTTGACAGTCCCCATGGTGACTGTGCTCATGCTGGCGGTGTACATGGTTGGAGTTACAATGGTGAAATTCCTTATGGTGGCACTGCCCATGATGATAGTGGTCATGGTGAAAGTGTCCATGGTGACAGCGCCCATGGTGACAGTGCCCATGGTGATATTTCCCATGGTGATAGTGCTCATGGTGAGAGTTCCCATGGTGACAGTGCTCATCTTGGCAGTTCCCATAGTGACCGTTCCCATGGTGACAGTTCCCATGGTGATAGGGCTCATGGTTACAGTGCTCATGGTGACAGTGTACACGGTGACACTGCCTGCAGTGACAGTGCTCATGGTGATAATGGTCATGCTTATAGTGCCCACGGTGACAGTAGTCATGGTGAAAGTGTTCACGGTGATAGTGCTCACGGTGACAGTGCCCTTAATGATAGTGCTCACGGTGATAGTGCTCGTTGTGACAGTTCCCATCATGACAGTGCCCATGGTGACAGTGCGCATGGTGACAGTGCCCTGGGTGATTGTGCCCATGGTGACAGTGTCCATGGTGACCGTTCTCATGGTGACAGTGCTCATGATGACAGTGCCCACAGTGGCAGTGCCAATGGTTACAGTGCTCATGGTGGAAGTGTCCGTGCCGGCAGTTCCTAAGATGACATTGCTCATGGTGACAGTTCCCCTGTTAATACAGCTCATGATGACAGTGTCCTTTGTGATAGTGCCCATGGTGACAGTGCCCATGGTGACACAGGCCCTGGTGACTGTGCTCATGCTGGCGGTGTACATGGTTGGAGTTCCCATGGTGAAATTACTCATGGTGGCACTGCTCATGATGATAGTGCTCATGGTGACAGTGTCCATGATGAGAGTGCCAACGGTTACAGTGCTCATGTTGACACTGCCCATGGTTACAGTGCACACAATGACAGTTCCCACGGTGACAGTGCTCACGGTGACAGTGCTAAAGGTGATAGTGCCCATGGTAATAGTGCTCACCCTGAGAGTTCCCATGGTGATATTGCTCATGGTGACACTGCCAATGCTGTTAGTGCTCACGGTGATAGTGCTCATGGTGACAGATGCCATGCTGACAGTGCTCATGGTGAGAGTTCCCATGGTGACAGTACTCATGTTGACAGTTCCCATGGTGACAGTGTCCATGGTGACAGTGCACATGGTGACAGTTTCCATGGTGTCAGTGCTCATGTTGACAGAGCCCACGGTGACAGTGCTCATGGTGAGAGTTCCCATGGTGACAGTGCTCATCTTGAGAGTGCCCATGGTGACCGTTCTCATGGTGACAGTTCCAATGTTGATAGTGCTCACCGTAATAGTGCCCATGGTGACAGTTCCCATGGATTCAGTGCCCATGGTGACAGTGCTCATTGTGACAGTGCCCACGGTGATAGAGCTCATGGTGGCAATTCGCATGGTGACAGTGCTCATGGTGACAGTGCCCTTGGTGATATTACACATGGTAATAATGCTCACGGTGACAGTGCCCATGGTGATAGTGCTCATGGTGATACTGCTCATGGTAATAGTGCTCATGGTGAAACTGCCCAAGTTGACAGTGCCCATGGTGACACGGCCCAAAGTGACATTTCCCATGGTGACAGTGCTAATGTTGAGAATTCCCATGGTGATAGTGCACATGGTGTCAGTTCCCATGGTGACAGTGCTCACTGTGACAGTTCCAATGATTACATTGCTTATGGTGGCAGTTTCCATGGTGGCAGTTCCCAAGATGACAGTGCTCATGGTGACATTTCCCATGGTAACAGAGCTCATGATGACAGTGTCCATGGTGACAGTGGCCATGTTGAAAGTGTCCATGGTGACAGTGCTCATGGTGACACTGCCCATGGTGACTGTGCTCATTCTGGCGGTGTACATGGTTGGAGTTCCCATGGTGAAATTCCTCATGGTGGCACTGCCCATGATGATAGTGATCATGGTGACAGTTCCCATGGTGACAGTGCACACGGTGACATTGCCCACGGTGACAGTGCTCATGGTGAAAGTTCGCATGGTGACAGTGCCCATGGTGACAGTGCTCAAGGTGACACAGCCCATGGTGACTGTGCTAAAGCTGGTGGTGTACATGGTTGTAGTTCTCATGGTGAAATTCCTCATGGTGGCACTGCCCATGATGATAGTGCTCATGGTGACAGTGCCCATGGTGACATTTCTCATGGTGACAGTGCTCATGGTGAGAGTTCCCATGGTGACAGTGCTCATTTTGACAGTGCCCATGGTTACCGTTCCCATGGTGACACTTCCCATGGTGATAGGGCTCATGGTGACAGTGCACACGGTGACAGTGCCCATGGTGACAGTGCTCACGGTGATAGTGCTCATGGTGATACTGCCCATGGTAATAGTGCTCATGGTGACACTGCCCATGGTGATATTGCTCACGGTGACACTGCCCATGGTGATAGTGCTCACGGTGATAGTGCTCATGGTGACAGTTCCCATGGTTACAGTGCCCATGGTGACAGTGCTCCTGGTGACAGTGCCCACGGTGACAATGCTCATGGTGATAGTGCTCACGGTGATAGTGCTCATGGTGACAGTTCGCATGGTGACAGGGCCCATGTTGAAAGTGCCCATGGTGACAGTGCTTATGGTGGCACTGCCCATGGTGAATGTGCTCATGCTGGCAGTGTACCTGGTTGGAGTTCCGATGGTGAAATTCCTCATGGTAGCACTGCCCATTATGATAGTGCTCATGGTGACAGTGTCCATGGTGACAGTGCCTATGGTGACAGTGCCCATTGTGATAGTGCTCATGGTGACAGTGCTCACGGTGACAGTGCCCTTGGTGATAGTGCTCATGGTGACAGTGCTCATGGGGACAGTGCACACGGTGACAGTGCCCACGGTGACAGTGCTCACGGTGATAGAGCTCATGGTGATATTGCCCATGGTAATAGTGCTCATGTTGACAGTGCCCATGGTGATATTGCTCATGGTGACACTGCCCATGGTGATAGTGCTGACGGTGATAGTGCTCATGGTGACAGTTCCCATGGTGACTGTGCCCATGGTGACAGTGCTCATGGTGACAGTACCGACGGTGACAGTGCTCATGGTGACAGTGCTCAGGGTGATAGTGCTCACGATGACAGTGGTCACAGTGACAGTTCCCTTGGTGATAGTGCTCACGGTGATAGTGCCCATGGTGACACTGCCCATGGTGATATTGCTCATGGTGACACTGCCCATGGTAATAGTGCTCATGGTGATAGTGTTCACATTGACAGTGCCTTTGGTGACAATTCTCATGGTGACACTGCCCATGGTGACAGTTCGCATGCTGACAGTGCCCATGTTGAAAGTTCCCATGGTGACAGTGTTCATGGTGATAATGCCCATGGTGACTTTGCTCATGCTGGCGGTGTACAGGGTTGGTGTTCCCATGTTGAAATTCCTCATGATGATAGTGTTGATGGTGACAGTGTCCATGTTGACAGTGCCAATGGTGACAGTGCTCATGGTGACACTGCCCATGGTGACATTTCGCAAGGTGACAGTGCCCATGTTGAAAGTGCCCATGGTGACAGTGACCATGGTGACACTTCCCATGTTGAAAGTGTTCATGGTGAGAGTGTCCATGATGAAAATGCCCATGGTGAGAGTGCCCATGGTGACAGTGTCTATGGTGATAGTGCTCATGGTGACAATGCCCATGGTGATATTGATCACGGTGACACTGCCCACGGTGATAGTGCTCATGGTGACATTTTCCATGGTGAGAGTGCTCATGTTGACATTGTCCATGGTGACCGTGCCCATGGTGACTATGCTCTTGCTAAGAATTCCCATGATGACATTACCCATGGTGACAGTACCCATGGCGACAGTGCCCATGGTGACAGTGCTCATGGTGACAGTGCTCACAGTGACAGTGCCCTTGGTGATAGTGCCCATGGTAATAGTGCTCACGGTGACAGTGCCCATGGTGACAGTTACCATGGTGACAGTGCCCACAGTGAAAGTGCTCATGGTGACATTACCCACGGTGACAGTACTCATGGTGAGAGTACGCATGGTGACAGTGCCCATGGTGACAGTGCTCATGGTGACACAGCCCATGGTGACTGTGCTAAAGCTGGCGGTGCATATGGTTGGAGTTCCCATGGTGAAATTCCTCATGGTGGCACTGCCCATGATGATAGTGCTCATGGTGACAGTGCCCATGGTGACATTTCCCATGGTGACAGTGCTCATGGTGAGAGTACTCACGGTGATAGTTCTCATGGTGACAGTGCCCGTGGTGATAGTGCCCATGGTGATAGTGCTCATGGTGATAGTGCTCATGGTGACAGTTCGCATGGTGACAGTGCCCACTTTGAAAGTGCCCATGGTGACAGTACCCATGGTGACTGTGCCCATGGTGACAGTGCCCATGGTGACAGTGCTCATTGTGAGAATTGCCATGGTGACAGTGCTAATGTTGACATTGCCCATGGTGACCGTTCCCATGGTGACAGTTCCCAAGGTGATAGTGCTCATGGTGACAGTGCTATTGGTGACAGTGCACTCGGTGAGAATGCCCACACTTACATTGCTCACGTTGATAGTGCTCATGGTGATAGTGCCAATTTTAATAGTGCTCATGGTGACCGTGCCCATGTTGATGTTGCTCAAGGTGACACTTCCCATGGTGATAGTGCTCACGGTGATAGTGCTAATGGTGACACTGCCCTTGGTGATAGTGCTCATGGTGATAGTGCTCATGGTAATAGTGCTCATGTTGACGCTGCCCATGGTGACAGTGCCCATGGTGACACTGCCCATAGTGACATTTCCCATGGTGACAGTGCTCATGGTGAGAGTTCCCATGGTGACAGTGCACATGTTGACAGTTCCGATGGTGACAGTGCTCACGGTGACAGTGCTCACTGTGGCAGTGCCAATGGTTACAGTGCTCATGGTGGCAGTGTCCATGGTGGCAGTTCCCAAGATGACAGTGCTCATGGTGACATTTCCCATGGTAACAGAACTCAGGATGACAGTGTCCATGGTGACAGTGCCCATGGTGAGAGTGGCCATGTTGAAATTGCCCATGGTGACAGTGCTCATGGTGACACTGCCCATGGGGACTGTGCTCATGCTGGCGTTGAACAAGGTTGAACAAGGTTGGAGTTCCCATGGTGAAAATCCTCATGGTGGCACTACCCATGATAATAGTGCTCATGGTGACAGTGTACATCGTGAGAGTGCCCATGGTAACAATGCTCATGGAGAAACTGCCCATGGTGACAGTGCCCAAGGTGATATTCCCATGGTGACAGTGCTCATTTTGACAGTGCACACGGTGACAGTGCCCACAGTGACAGTGCTCACGGTGATAGTGTTAATGGTAATATTGCTCATGGTGACACTGCCCATGGTTATAGTGCTCACGGTGATAGTGCTCATGGTGACAGTTCCCAAGGTGACAGTGCCCACGGTGATAGTGCTCATGGTGACATTGCCCACGGTGACAGTGCTCATGGTGAGAGTTTGCATGGTGACAGTGCCCATGGTTACAGTGCTCATGGTCACACAACCCATGGTGACTGTGCTAAAGCTGGCGGTGTACATGGTTGGAGTTCCCATGGTGAAATTCCTCATGGTGGCACTGCCCATGATGATAGTGTTCATGGTGACAGTGTCCATGGTGACAGTGCCCATTGTGATAGTGCTCACGGTGATAGTGCCCTCAGTGACAGTTCTAATGGTGACAATTCCATGGTGACAGTGCCCATGATGACTATGCTCATGCTGGCTGTGTACATGCTTGGAGATCCCATGGTGAAATTCCTCATGGTGGCACTGCCCATGATGATAGTGCTCATGGTGACAGTGCCCACGGTGACAGTGCTCATGGTGACAGTGCTCATGGTGACAGTGCCCTTGGTGATAGTACCCATGGTAAAAGTGCTCATGGTGACATTGCCCATGGTGATATTGCTCACGGTGACACCGCCCATGGTGATAGTGCTCAAGGTGATAGTGCTCATGGTGACGGTTCCCATGGTTACAGTGCCCATGGTGACAGTGCTCATGCTGACAGTGCTCACGGTGACTATGCTCATGGTGACAGTGCTCACGGTGATAGTGCTCAAGGTGACAGTTAGCATGGTGACAGGGCTCATGTTGAAAGTGCCCATGGTGACACTGCTCATGGTGGCACTGCCCATGGTGACTGTGCTCATGCTGGCGGTGTACATGGTTGGAGTTCCGATGGTGAAATTCCTCATGGTAGCACTGCCCATGATGATAGTGCTCACGGTGAAAGTGTCCATGGTGACAGTGCCTATGGTGACAGTGCCCATTGTGATAGTGCTCATGGTGATAGTGCCCAAAGTGACAGTGCTCATTGTGACAGTTCCTATGGTGACAGTGCCCATGATGATAGTGCTCATGGTAAAAGTTCCCACTGTGATAGTGCTCACGGTGAAAGTGCTCACGGTGACAGTGCCCTTGGTGATAGTGCTCTTGGTGATAGTGCTCATGGTAATAGTGCACATGGTGACACTGCCCATGGTGACAGTGCCCATGGTGACACTGCCCATAGTAACATTTCCCATGGTGACAGTGCTCATGTTGACAGTGCCCATGGTGACAGTGACCATGGTGAGTGTGCCCATGGTGACAGTGCCCATGGTGACAGTGTCCATGGTGACAGTGCTCACCTTGACAGTGCCCTTGGTGATAGTACCCATGTTAATATTGCTCACGGTTACAGTGCCCATGGTGATAGTGCTCATGGTGATAGTGCTCATGGTGATAGTTCGCATGGTGACAGTGCCCATGTGGAAAGTCTCCATGAAGGCAGTGCTCATGGTGACACTGCCCATGGTGACTGTGCCCTTGCTGGCGGTGTACATGTTTGGAGTTCCCATGGTGAAATTCCTTATGGTGGCACTGCCCATGATGATAGTGTTCATCGTGACAATGTCCATGGTGACAGTGCCTATGGTGACAGTGCCCATTGTGATAGTGCTCACGGTGATAGTGCCCTCAGTGTCAGTTCTAATGGTGACAGTTCCCATGGTGATAGAGCCCATGATGACAGTGCTCATGGTGACAGTGCCCACGGTAACATTGCTCATGGTGACAGTGCTCACGGTGACAGTAACCTTGGTGATAGTACCCATGGTAATAGAGGTCACGGTGACAGTGCCCATTTTGATATTGCTCGCGGTGACACTGCCCATGGTGATAGTGCTCACGGTGATAGTGCTCAGGGTGACAGTTCCCATGGTTACATTGCCCATGGTGACAGTGCTCATGGTGACAGTGCCCGTGGTGACTATGCTCATGGTGACATTGCTCACAGAGATACTGCTCATGGTGACAGTTCGCATGGCGACAGGGCCCATGTTAAAAGTGCCCATGGTGACAGTGCTCATGGTGGCACTGCCCATGGTGACTGTGCTCATGCTGGTGGTGTACATGGTTGGAGTTCCCATGGTGAAATTCCTTATTGTGGCAATGCCCATGATGATAGTGCTCATGGTGACAGTGCCCAAGGTGACAGTGCCCATGGTGACATTTCCCATCTTGACAGTGCGCATGGTGAGAGTTCCCATGGTGACAATGCTCATGTTGAAAATACCCAAGGTGACAGTGCTCATGGTGACAGTGTCCACGGTGACAATTCTCATGGTGACAGTGCTCACAGTGATAGTGCTCCTGGTGACAGTGCTCCCGCTGACAGTTCCCTTGGTGATAGTGCTCATGGTAATACTGCTGATGGTGATAGTGCTCATGGTGACGGTTCGCATGGTGAGACTGCCCATGTTGAAAGTGCCCATGGTTGCAGTGATCATGTTGACACTGCCCATTGTGACTGTGCTCATGCTGGCGGTGTACATAGTTGGAGTTCCCATGGTGAAATTCCTTATGGTGGCACTGCCCATGATGATAGTTTTCATGGTAACAGTGTCCATGTTGACAGTGCCTATGCTGCCAGTGCCCATTGTGATAGTGCTCACGGTGATAGTGTCCACAGAGACAGTGCTCATGGTGACAGTGCCCATGGTGACAGAGCTCACGGTGACAATGCCCTTGGTGATAGTACCCATGGTAATAGGGGTCACGGTGACAGTGCCCATGGTGATATTGCTCACGGTTGATACTGCCTATGGTGATAGTGCTCACGGTGATAGTGCTCATGGTAATAGTGCTCATGGTGACACTGCCCATGGTGAGAGTGCCCATGGTGACACTGCCGATAGTGACATTTCTCATGGTGACAGTGCTCATGGTGAGAGTTCCCATGGTGACAGTGCACATGGTGACAGTTCCCATGGTGACAGTGCTCACGGTGACCGTGCTCACTGTGGCAATGCCAATGGTAACATTGTTCATGGTGGCAGTGTCCACGGTGGCGGTTTCCAAGATGACAGTGCTCATGGTGACATTTCCCATGGTAACAGAGCTCATGATGACAGTGTCCATGGTGACAGTGCCCATGGTGACAGTGGCCATGTTGAAAGTGCCCATGATGAAACTGCCCATGGTGACAGTGCCCATAGTGATAGTGCCCATGGTGACATTTCCCATGGTGACAGTGCTAATGGAGAGAGTTCGCATGGTGACAGTGCCCATTATGACAGTGCTCATGGTGACCGCGCCCACAGTGACATTGTCCACGGTGAAAGTGCTCACGGTGACACTGCCCATGGTGATAGTGCTCACGGTGATAGTGCTCATGGTGACATTGTCCAAGGTTATAGTGCTCATGGTGACAGTGCTCATGGTGATAGCGCTCATGGTGACAGTGCCCTTGGTGATAGTGCTCATGGTGATAGTGCTCATGTAGACATTTCCCATGGTGACAGTGCTCATGTTGACAGTCCCCATGGTGACTGTGCTCATGCTGGCGGTGTACATGGTTGGAGTTCCCATGGTGAAATTCCTTATGGTGGCACTGCCCATGATGATAGTGGTCATGGTGAAAGTGTCCATGGTGACAGCGCCCATGGTGACAGTGCCCATGGTGATATTTCCCATGGTGATAGTGCTCATGGTGAGAGTTCCCATGGTGACAGTGCTCATCTTGGCAGTTCCCATAGTGACCGTTCCCATGGTGACAGTTCCCATGGTGATAGGGCTCATGGTTACAGTGCTCATGGTGACAGTGTACACGGTGACACTGCCTGCAGTGACAGTGCTCATGGTGATAATGGTCATGCTTATAGTGCCCACGGTGACAGTAGTCATGGTGAAAGTGTTCACGGTGATAGTGCTCACGGTGACAGTGCCCTTAATGATAGTGCTCACGGTGATAGTGCTCGTTGTGACAGTTCCCATCATGACAGTGCCCATGGTGACAGTGCGCATGGTGACAGTGCCCTGGGTGATTGTGCCCATGGTGACAGTGTCCATGGTGACCGTTCTCATGGTGACAGTGCTCATGATGACAGTGCCCACAGTGGCAGTGCCAATGGTTACAGTGCTCATGGTGGAAGTGTCCGTGCCGGCAGTTCCTAAGATGACATTGCTCATGGTGACAGTTCCCCTGTTAATACAGCTCATGATGACAGTGTCCTTTGTGATAGTGCCCATGGTGACAGTGCCCATGGTGACACAGGCCCTGGTGACTGTGCTCATGCTGGCGGTGTACATGGTTGGAGTTCCCATGGTGAAATTACTCATGGTGGCACTGCTCATGATGATAGTGCTCATGGTGACAGTGTCCATGATGAGAGTCCCAACGGTTACAGTGCTCATGTTGACACTGCCCATGGTTACAGTGCACACAATGACAGTTCCCACGGTGACAGTGCTCACGGTGACAGTGCTAAAGGTGATAGTGCCCATGGTAATAGTGCTCACCCTGAGAGTTCCCATGGTGATATTGCTCATGGTGACACTGCCAATGCTGTTAGTGCTCACGGTGATAGTGCTCATGGTGACAGATGCCATGCTGACAGTGCTCATGGTGAGAGTTCCCATGGTGACAGTACTCATGTTGACAGTTCCCATGGTGACAGTGTCCATGGTGACAGTGCACATGGTGACAGTTTCCATGGTGTCATTGCTCATGTTGACAGAGCCCACGGTGACAGTGCTCATGGTGAGAGTTCCCATGGTGACAGTGCTCATCTTGAGAGTGCCCATGGTGACCGTTCTCATGGTGACAGTTCCAATGTTGATAGTGCTCACCGTAATAGTGCCCATGGTGACAGTTCCCATGGATTCAGTGCCCATGGTGACAGTGCTCATTGTGACAGTGCCCACGGTGATAGAGCTCATGGTGGCAATTCGCATGGTGACAGTGCTCATGGTGACAGTGCCCTTGGTGATATTACACATGGTAATAATGCTCACGGTGACAGTGCCCATGGTGATAGTGCTCATGGTGATACTGCTCATGGTAATAGTGCTCATGGTGAAACTGCCCAAGTTGACAGTGCCCATGGTGACACGGCCCAAAGTGACATTTCCCATGGTGACAGTGCTAATGTTGAGAATTCCCATGGTGATAGTGCACATGGTGTCAGTTCCCATGGTGACAGTGCTCACTGTGACAGTTCCAATGATTACATTGCTTATGGTGGCAGTTTCCATGGTGGCAGTTCCCAAGATGACAGTGCTCATGGTGACATTTCCCATGGTAACAGAGCTCATGATGACAGTGTCCATGGTGACAGTGGCCATGTTGAAAGTGTCCATGGTGACAGTGCTCATGGTGACACTGCCCATGGTGACTGTGCTCATTCTGGCGGTGTACATGGTTGGAGTTCCCATGGTGAAATTCCTCATGGTGGCACTGCCCATGATGATAGTGATCATGGTGACAGTTCCCATGGTGACAGTGCACACGGTGACATTGCCCACGGTGACAGTGCTCATGGTGAAAGTTCGCATGGTGACAGTGCCCATGGTGACAGTGCTCAAGGTGACACAGCCCATGGTGACTGTGCTAAAGCTGGTGGTGTACATGGTTGTAGTTCTCATGGTGAAATTCCTCATGGTGGCACTGCCCATGATGATAGTGCTCATGGTGACAGTGCCCATGGTGACATTTCTCATGGTGACAGTGCTCATGGTGAGAGTTCCCATGGTGACAGTGCTCATTTTGACAGTGCCCATGGTTACCGTTCCCATGGTGACACTTCCCATGGTGATAGGGCTCATGGTGACAGTGCACACGGTGACAGTGCCCATGGTGACAGTGCTCACGGTGATAGTGCTCATGGTGATACTGCCCATGGTAATAGTGCTCATGGTGACACTGCCCATGGTGATATTGCTCACGGTGACACTGCCCATGGTGATAGTGCTCACGGTGATAGTGCTCATGGTGACAGTTCCCATGGTTACAGTGCCCATGGTGACAGTGCTCCTGGTGACAGTGCCCACGGTGACAATGCTCATGGTGATAGTGCTCACGGTGACAGTTCGCATGGTGACAGGGCCCATGTTGAAAGTGCCCGTGGTGACAGTGCTTATGGTGGCACTGCCCATGGTGAATGTGCTCATGCTGGAAGTGTACCTGGTTGGAGTTCCGATGGTGAAATTCCTCATGGTAGCACTGCCCATTATGATAGTGCTCATGGTGACAGTGTCCATGGTGACAGTGCCTATGGTGACAGTGCCCATTGTGATAGTGCTCATGGTGACAGTGCTCACGGTGACAGTGCCCTTGGTGATAGTGCTCATGGTGACAGTGCTCATGGGGACAGTGCACACGGTGACAGTGCCCACGGTGACAGTGCTCACGGTGATAGAGCTCATGGTGATATTGCCCATGGTAATAGTGCTCATGTTGACAGTGCCCATGGTGATATTGCTCATGGTGACACTGCCCATGGTGATAGTGCTGACGGTGATAGTGCTCATGGTGACAGTTCCCATGGTGACTGTGCCCATGGTGACAGTGCTCATGGTGACAGTACCGACGGTGACAGTGCTCATGGTGACAGTGCTCAGGGTGATAGTGCTCACGATGACAGTGGTCACGGTGACAGTTCCCTTGGTGATAGTGCTCACGGTGATAGTGCCCATGGTGACACTGCCCATGGTGATATTGCTCATGGTGACACTGCCCATGGTAATAGTGCTCATGGTGATAGTGTTCACATTGACAGTGCCTTTGGTGACAATTCTCATGGTGACACTGCCCATGGTGACAGTTCGCATGCTGACAGTGCCCATGTTGAAAGTTCCCATGGTGACAGTGTTCATGGTGATAATGCCCATGGTGACTTTGCTCATGCTGGCGGTGTACAGGGTTGGTGTTCCCATGTTGAAATTCCTCATGATGATAGTGTTGATGGTGACAGTGTCCATGTTGACAGTGCCAATGGTGACAGTGCTCATGGTGACACTGCCCATGGTGACATTTCGCAAGGTGACAGTGCCCATATTGAAAGTGCCCATGGTGACAGTGACCATGGTGACACTTCCCATGTTGAAAGTGTTCATGGTGAGAGTGTCCATGATGAAAATGCCCATGGTGAGAGTGCCCATGGTGACAGTGTCTATGGTGATAGTGCTCATGGTGACAATGCCCATGGTGATATTGATCACGGTGACACTGCCCACGGTGATAGTGCTCATGGTGACATTTTCCATGGTGAGAGTGCTCATGTTGACATTGTCCATGGTGACCGTGCCCATGGTGACTATGCTCTTGCTAAGAATTCCCATGATGACATTACCCATGGTGACAGTACCCATGGCGACAGTGCCCATGGTGACAGTGCTCATGGTGACAGTGCTCACAGTGACAGTGCCCTTGGTGATAGTGCCCATGGTAATAGTGCTCACGGTGACAGTGCCCATGGTGACATTTCCCATGGTGACAGTGCTAATGGAGAGAGTTCGCATGGTGACAGTGCCCATTATGACAGTGCTCATGGTGACCGCGCCCACAGTGACATTGTCCACGGTGAAAGTGCTCACGGTGACACTGCCCATGGTGATAGTGCTCACGGTGATAGTGCTCATGGTGACATTGTCCAAGGTTATAGTACTCATGGTGACAGTGCTCATGGTGATAGCGCTCATGGTGACAGTGCCCTTGGTGATAGTGCTCATGGTGATAGTGCTCATGTAGACATTTCCCATGGTGACAGTGCTCATGTTGACAGTCCCCATGGTGACTGTGCTCATGCTGGCGGTGTACATGGTTGGAGTTACAATGGTGAAATTCCTTATGGTGGCACTGCCCATGATGATAGTGGTCATGGTGAAAGTGTCCATGGTGACAGCGCCCATGGTGACAGTGCCCATGGTGATATTTCCCATGGTGATAGTGCTCATGGTGAGAGTTCCCATGGTGACAGTGCTCATCTTGGCAGTTCCCATAGTGACCGTTCCCATGGTGACAGTTCCCATGGTGATAGGGCTCATGGTTACAGTGCTCATGGTGACAGTGTACACGGTGACACTGCCTGCAGTGACAGTGCTCATGGTGATAATGGTCATGCTTATAGTGCCCACGGTGACAGTAGTCATGGTGAAAGTGTTCACGGTGATAGTGCTCACGGTGACAGTGCCCTTAATGATAGTGCTCACGGTGATAGTGCTCGTTGTGACAGTTCCCATCATGACAGTGCCCATGGTGACAGTGCGCATGGTGACAGTGCCCTGGGTGATTGTGCCCATGGTGACAGTGTCCATGGTGACCGTTCTCATGGTGACAGTGCTCATGATGACAGTGCCCACAGTGGCAGTGCCAATGGTTACAGTGCTCATGGTGGAAGTGTCCGTGCCGGCAGTTCCTAAGATGACATTGCTCATGGTGACAGTTCCCCTGTTAATACAGCTCATGATGACAGTGTCCTTTGTGATAGTGCCCATGGTGACAGTGCCCATGGTGACACAGGCCCTGGTGACTGTGCTCATGCTGGCGGTGTACATGGTTGGAGTTCCCATGGTGAAATTACTCATGGTGGCACTGCTCATGATGATAGTGCTCATGGTGACAGTGTCCATGATGAGAGTGCCAACGGTTACAGTGCTCATGTTGACACTGCCCATGGTTACAGTGCACACAATGACAGTTCCCACGGTGACAGTGCTCACGGTGACAGTGCTAATGGTGATAGTGCCCATGGTAATAGTGCTCACCCTGAGAGTTCCCATGGTGATATTGCTCATGGTGACACTGCCAATGCTGTTAGTGCTCACGGTGATAGTGCTCATGGTGACAGATGCCATGCTGACAGTGCTCATGGTGAGAGTTCCCATGGTGACAGTACTCATGTTGACAGTTCCCATGGTGACAGTGTCCATGGTGACAGTGCACATGGTGACAGTTTCCATGGTGTCAGTGCTCATGTTGACAGAGCCCACGGTGACAGTGCTCATGGTGAGAGTTCCCATGGTGACAGTGCTCATCTTGAGAGTGCCCATGGTGACCGTTCTCATGGTGACAGTTCCAATGTTGATAGTGCTCACCGTAATAGTGCCCATGGTGACAGTTCCCATGGATTCAGTGCCCATGGTGACAGTGCTCATTGTGACAGTGCCCACGGTGATAGAGCTCATGGTGGCAATTCGCATGGTGACAGTGCTCATGGTGACAGTGCCCTTGGTGATATTACACATGGTAATAATGCTCACGGTGACAGTGCCCATGGTGATAGTGCTCATGGTGATACTGCTCATGGTAATAGTGCTCATGGTGAAACTGCCCAAGTTGACAGTGCCCATGGTGACACGGCCCAAAGTGACATTTCCCATGGTGACAGTGCTAATGTTGAGAATTCCCATGGTGATAGTGCACATGGTGTCAGTTCCCATGGTGACAGTGCTCACTGTGACAGTTCCAATGATTACATTGCTTATGGTGGCAGTTTCCATGGTGGCAGTTCCCAAGATGACAGTGCTCATGGTGACATTTCCCATGGTAACAGAGCTCATGATGACAGTGTCCATGGTGACAGTGGCCATGTTGAAAGTGTCCATGGTGACAGTGCTCATGGTGACACTGCCCATGGTGACTGTGCTCATTCTGGCGGTGTACATGGTTGGAGTTCCCATGGTGAAATTCCTCATGGTGGCACTGCCCATGATGATAGTGATCATGGTGACAGTTCCCATGGTGACAGTGCACATGGTGACATTGCCCACGGTGACAGTGCTCATGGTGAAAGTTCGCATGGTGACAGTGCCCATGGTGACAGTGCTCAAGGTGACACAGCCCATGGTGACTGTGCTAAAGCTGGTGGTGTACATGGTTGTAGTTCTCATGGTGAAATTCCTCATGGTGGCACTGCCCATGATGATAGTGCTCATGGTGACAGTGCCCATGGTGACATTTCTCATGGTGACAGTGCTCATGGTGAGAGTTCCCATGGTGACAGTGCTCATTTTGACAGTGCCCATGGTTACCGTTCCCATGGTGACACTTCCCATGGTGATAGGGCTCATGGTGACAGTGCACACGGTGACAGTGCCCATGGTGACAGTGCTCACGGTGATAGTGCTCATGGTGATACTGCCCATGGTAATAGTGCTCATGGTGACACTGCCCATGGTGATATTGCTCACGGTGACACTGCCCATGGTGATAGTGCTCACGGTGATAGTGCTCATGGTGACAGTTCCCATGGTTACAGTGCCCATGGTGACAGTGCTCCTGGTGACAGTGCCCACGGTGACAATGCTCATGGTGATAGTGCTCACGGTGACAGTTCGCATGGTGACAGGGCCCATGTTGAAAGTGCCCATGGTGACAGTGCTTATGGTGGCACTGCCCATGGTGAATGTGCTCATGCTGGCAGTGTACCTGGTTGGAGTTCCGATGGTGAAATTCCTCATGGTAGCACTGCCCATTATGATAGTGCTCATGGTGACAGTGTCCATGGTGACAGTGCCTATGGTGACAGTGCCCATTGTGATAGTGCTCATGGTGACAGTGCTCACGGTGACAGTGCCCTTGGTGATAGTGCTCATGGTGACAGTGCTCATGGGGACAGTGCACACGGTGACAGTGCCCACGGTGACAGTGCTCACGGTGATAGAGCTCATGGTGATATTGCCCATGGTAATAGTGCTCATGTTGACAGTGCCCATGGTGATATTGCTCATGGTGACACTGCCCATGGTGATAGTGCTGACGGTGATAGTGCTCATGGTGACAGTTCCCATGGTGACTGTGCCCATGGTGACAGTGCTCATGGTGACAGTACCGACGGTGACAGTGCTCATGGTGACAGTGCTCAGGGTGATAGTGCTCACGATGACAGTGGTCACGGTGACAGTTCCCTTGGTGATAGTGCTCACGGTGATAGTGCCCATGGTGACACTGCCCATGGTGATATTGCTCATGGTGACACTGCCCATGGTAATAGTGCTCATGGTGATAGTGTTCACATTGACAGTGCCTTTGGTGACAATTCTCATGGTGACACTGCCCATGGTGACAGTTCGCATGCTGACAGTGCCCATGTTGAAAGTTCCCATGGTGACAGTGTTCATGGTGATAATGCCCATGGTGACTTTGCTCATGCTGGCGGTGTACAGGGTTGGTGTTCCCATGTTGAAATTCCTCATGATGATAGTGTTGATGTTGACAGTGCCAATGGTGACAGTGCTCATGGTGACACTGCCCATGGTGACATTTCGCAAGGTGACAGTGCCCATGTTGAAAGTGCCCATGGTGACAGTGACCATGGTGACACTTCCCATGTTGAAAGTGTTCATGGTGAGAGTGTCCATGATGAAAATGCCCATGGTGAGAGTGCCCATGGTGACAGTGTCTATGGTGATAGTGCTCATGGTGACAATGCCCATGGTGATATTGATCACGGTGACACTGCCCACGGTGATAGTGCTCATGGTGACATTTTCCATGGTGAGAGTGCTCATGTTGACATTGTCCATGGTGACCGTGCCCATGGTGACTATGCTCTTGCTAAGAATTCCCATGATGACATTACCCATGGTGACAGTACCCATGGCGACAGTGCCCATGGTGACAGTGCTCATGGTGACAGTGCTCACAGTGACAGTGCCCTTGGTGATAGTGCCCATGGTAATAGTGCTCACGGTGACAGTGCCCATGGTGACAGTTACCATGGTGACAGTGCCCACAGTGAAAGTGCTCATGGTGACATTACCCACGGTGACAGTACTCATGGTGAGAGTACGCATGGTGACAGTGCCCATGGTGACAGTGCTCATGGTGACACAGCCCATGGTGACTGTGCTAAAGCTGGCGGTGCATATGGTTGGAGTTCCCATGGTGAAATTCCTCATGGTGGCACTGCCCATGATGATAGTGCTCATGGTGACAGTGCCCATGGTGACATTTCCCATGGTGACAGTGCTCATGGTGAGAGTACTCACGGTGATAGTTCTCATGGTGACAGTGCCCGTGGTGATAGTGCCCATGGTGATAGTGCTCATGGTGATAGTGCTCATGGTGACAGTTCGCATGGTGACAGTGCCCACTTTGAAAGTGCCCATGGTGACAGTACCCATGGTGACTGTGCCCATGGTGACAGTGCCCATGGTGACAGTGCTCATTGTGAGAATTGCCATGGTGACAGTGCTAATGTTGACATTGCCCATGGTGACCGTTCCCATGGTGACAGTTCCCAAGGTGATAGTGCTCATGGTGACAGTGCTATTGGTGACAGTGCACTCGGTGAGAATGCCCACACTTACATTGCTCACGTTGATAGTGCTCATGGTGATAGTGCCAATTTTAATAGTGCTCATGGTGACCGTGCCCATGTTGATGTTGCTCAAGGTGACACTTCCCATGGTGATAGTGCTCACGGTGATAGTGCTAATGGTGACACTGCCCTTGGTGATAGTGCTCATGGTGATAGTGCTCATGGTAATAGTGCTCATGTTGACGCTGCCCATGGTGACAGTGCCCATGTTGACACTGCCCATAGTGACATTTCCCATGGTGACAGTGCTCATGGTGAGAGTTCCCATGGTGACAGTGCACATGTTGACAGTTCCGATGGTGACAGTGCTCACGGTGACAGTGCTCACTGTGGCAGTGCCAATGGTTACAGTGCTCATGGTGGCAGTGTCCATGGTGGCAGTTCCCAAGATGACAGTGCTCATGGTGACATTTCCCATGGTAACAGAACTCAGGATGACAGTGTCCATGGTGACAGTGCCCATGGTGAGAGTGGCCATGTTGAAATTGCCCATGGTGACAGTGCTCATGGTGACACTGCCCATGGGGACTGTGCTCATGCTGGCGTTGAACAAGGTTGAACAAGGTTGGAGTTCCCATGGTGAAAATCCTCATGGTGGCACTACCCATGATAATAGTGCTCATGGTGACAGTGTACATCGTGAGAGTGCCCATGGTAACAATGCTCATGGAGAAACTGCCCATGGTGACAGTGCCCAAGGTGATATTCCCATGGTGACAGTGCTCATTTTGACAGTGCACACGGTGACAGTGCCCACAGTGACAGTGCTCACGGTGATAGTGTTAATGGTAATATTGCTCATGGTGACACTGCCATGGTTATAGTGCTCACGGTGATAGTGCTCATGGTGACAGTTCCCAAGGTGACAGTGCCCACGGTGATAGTGCTCATGGTGACATTGCCCACGGTGACAGTGCTCATGGTGAGAGTTTGCATGGTGACAGTGCCCATGGTTACAGTGCTCATGGTCACACAACCCATGGTGACTGTGCTAAAGCTGGCGGTGTACATGGTTGGAGTTCCCATGGTGAAATTCCTCATGGTGGCACTGCCCATGATGATAGTGTTCATGGTGACAGTGTCCATGGTGACAGTGCCCATTGTGATAGTGCTCACGGTGATAGTGCCCTCAGTGACAGTTCTAATGGTGACAATTCCATGGTGACAGTGCCCATGATGACTATGCTCATGCTGGCTGTGTACATGCTTGGAGATCCCATGGTGAAATTCCTCATGGTGGCACTGCCCATGATGATAGTGCTCATGGTGACAGTGCCCACGGTGACAGTGCTCATGGTGACAGTGCTCATGGTGACAGTGCCCTTGGTGATAGTACCCATGGTAAAAGTGCTCATGGTGACATTGCCCATGGTGATATTGCTCACGGTGACACCGCCCATGGTGATAGTGCTCAAGGTGATAGTGCTCATGGTGACGGTTCCCATGGTTACAGTGCCCATGGTGACAGTGCTCATGCTGACAGTGCTCACGGTGACTATGCTCATGGTGACAGTGCTCACGGTGATAGTGCTCAAGGTGACAGTTAGCATGGTGACAGGGCTCATGTTGAAAGTGCCCATGGTGACACTGCTCATGGTGGCACTGCCCATGGTGACTGTGCTCATGCTGGCGGTGTACATGGTTGGAGTTCCGATGGTGAAATTCCTCATGGTAGCACTGCCCATGATGATAGTGCTCACGGTGAAAGTGTCCATGGTGACAGTGCCTATGGTGACAGTGCCCATTGTGATAGTGCTCATGGTGATAGTGCCCAAAGTGACAGTGCTCATTGTGACAGTTCCTATGGTGACAGTGCCCATGATGATAGTGCTCATGGTAAAAGTTCCCACTGTGATAGTGCTCACGGTGAAAGTGCTCACGGTGACAGTGCCCTTGGTGATAGTGCTCTTGGTGATAGTGCTCATGGTAATAGTGCACATGGTGACACTGCCCATGGTGACAGTGCCCATGGTGACACTGCCCATAGTAACATTTCCCATGGTGACAGTGCTCATGTTGACAGTGCCCATGGTGACAGTGACCATGGTGAGTGTGCCCATGGTGACAGTGCCCATGGTGACAGTGTCCATGGTGACAGTGCTCACCTTGACAGTGCCCTTGGTGATAGTACCCATGTTAATATTGCTCACGGTTACAGTGCCCATGGTGATAGTGCTCATGGTGATAGTGCTCATGGTGATAGTTCGCATGGTGACAGTGCCCATGTGGAAAGTCTCCATGAAGGCAGTGCTCATGGTGACACTGCCCATGGTGACTGTGCCCTTGCTGGCGGTGTACATGTTTGGAGTTCCCATGGTGAAATTCCTTATGGTGGCACTGCCCATGATGATAGTGTTCATCGTGACAATGTCCATGGTGACAGTGCCTATGGTGACAGTGCCCATTGTGATAGTGCTCACGGTGATAGTGCCCTCAGTGTCAGTTCTAATGGTGACAGTTCCCATGGTGATAGAGCCCATGATGACAGTGCTCATGGTGACAGTGCCCACGGTAACATTGCTCATGGTGACAGTGCTCACGGTGACAGTAACCTTGGTGATAGTACCCATGGTAATAGAGGTCACGGTGACAGTGCCCATTTTGATATTGCTCGCGGTGACACTGCCCATGGTGATAGTGCTCACGGTGATAGTGCTCAGGGTGACAGTTCCCATGGTTACATTGCCCATGGTGACAGTGCTCATGGTGACAGTGCCCGTGGTGACTATGCTCATGGTGACATTGCTCACAGAGATACTGCTCATGGTGACAGTTCGCATGGCGACAGGGCCCATGTTAAAAGTGCCCATGGTGACAGTGCTCATGGTGGCACTGCCCATGGTGACTGTGCTCATGCTGGTGGTGTACATGGTTGGAGTTCCCATGGTGAAATTCCTTATTGTGGCAATGCCCATGATGATAGTGCTCATGGTGACAGTGCCCAAGGTGACAGTGCCCATGGTGACATTTCCCATCTTGACAGTGCGCATGGTGAGAGTTCCCATGGTGACAATGCTCATGTTGAAAATACCCAAGGTGACAGTGCTCATGGTGACAGTGTCCACGGTGACAATTCTCATGGTGACAGTGCTCACAGTGATAGTGCTCCTGGTGACAGTGCTCCCGCTGACAGTTCCCTTGGTGATAGTGCTCATGGTAATACTGCTGATGGTGATAGTGCTCATGGTGACGGTTCGCATGGTGAGACTGCCCATGTTGAAAGTGCCCATGGTTGCAGTGATCATGTTGACACTGCCCATTGTGACTGTGCTCATGCTGGCGGTGTACATAGTTGGAGTTCCCATGGTGAAATTCCTTATGGTGGCACTGCCCATGATGATAGTTTTCATGGTAACAGTGTCCATGTTGACAGTGCCTATGCTGCCAGTGCCCATTGTGATAGTGCTCACGGTGATAGTGTCCACAGAGACAGTGCTCATGGTGACAGTGCCCATGGTGACAGAGCTCACGGTGACAATGCCCTTGGTGATAGTACCCATGGTAATAGGGGTCACGGTGACAGTGCCCATGGTGATATTGCTCACGGTTGATACTGCCTATGGTGATAGTGCTCACGGTGATAGTGCTCATGGTAATAGTGCTCATGGTGACACTGCCCATGGTGAGAGTGCCCATGGTGACACTGCCGATAGTGACATTTCTCATGGTGACAGTGCTCATGGTGAGAGTTCCCATGGTGACAGTGCACATGGTGACAGTTCCCATGGTGACAGTGCTCACGGTGACCGTGCTCACTGTGGCAATGCCAATGGTAACATTGTTCATGGTGGCAGTGTCCACGGTGGCGGTTTCCAAGATGACAGTGCTCATGGTGACATTTCCCATGGTAACAGAGCTCATGATGACAGTGTCCATGGTGACAGTGCCCATGGTGACAGTGGCCATGTTGAAAGTGCCCATGATGAAACTGCCCATGGTGACAGTGCCCATAGTGATAGTGCCCATGGTGACATTTCCCATGGTGACAGTGCTAATGGAGAGAGTTCGCATGGTGACAGTGCCCATTATGACAGTGCTCATGGTGACCGCGCCCACAGTGACATTGTCCACGGTGAAAGTGCTCACGGTGACACTGCCCATGGTGATAGTGCTCACGGTGATAGTGCTCATGGTGACATTGTCCAAGGTTATAGTACTCATGGTGACAGTGCTCATGGTGATAGCGCTCATGGTGACAGTGCCCTTGGTGATAGTGCTCATGGTGATAGTGCTCATGTAGACATTTCCCATGGTGACAGTGCTCATGTTGACAGTCCCCATGGTGACTGTGCTCATGCTGGCGGTGTACATGGTTGGAGTTACAATGGTGAAATTCCTTATGGTGGCACTGCCCATGATGATAGTGGTCATGGTGAAAGTGTCCATGGTGACAGCGCCCATGGTGACAGTGCCCATGGTGATATTTCCCATGGTGATAGTGCTCATGGTGAGAGTTCCCATGGTGACAGTGCTCATCTTGGCAGTTCCCATAGTGACCGTTCCCATGGTGACAGTTCCCATGGTGATAGGGCTCATGGTTACAGTGCTCATGGTGACAGTGTACACGGTGACACTGCCTGCAGTGACAGTGCTCATGGTGATAATGGTCATGCTTATAGTGCCCACGGTGACAGTAGTCATGGTGAAAGTGTTCACGGTGATAGTGCTCACGGTGACAGTGCCCTTAATGATAGTGCTCACGGTGATAGTGCTCGTTGTGACAGTTCCCATCATGACAGTGCCCATGGTGACAGTGCGCATGGTGACAGTGCCCTGGGTGATTGTGCCCATGGTGACAGTGTCCATGGTGACCGTTCTCATGGTGACAGTGCTCATGATGACAGTGCCCACAGTGGCAGTGCCAATGGTTACAGTGCTCATGGTGGAAGTGTCCGTGCCGGCAGTTCCTAAGATGACATTGCTCATGGTGACAGTTCCCCTGTTAATACAGCTCATGATGACAGTGTCCTTTGTGATAGTGCCCATGGTGACAGTGCCCATGGTGACACAGGCCCTGGTGACTGTGCTCATGCTGGCGGTGTACATGGTTGGAGTTCCCATGGTGAAATTACTCATGGTGGCACTGCTCATGATGATAGTGCTCATGGTGACAGTGTCCATGATGAGAGTGCCAACGGTTACAGTGCTCATGTTGACACTGCCCATGGTTACAGTGCACACAATGACAGTTCCCACGGTGACAGTGCTCACGGTGACAGTGCTAATGGTGATAGTGCCCATGGTAATAGTGCTCACCCTGAGAGTTCCCATGGTGATATTGCTCATGGTGACACTGCCAATGCTGTTAGTGCTCACGGTGATAGTGCTCATGGTGACAGATGCCATGCTGACAGTGCTCATGGTGAGAGTTCCCATGGTGACAGTACTCATGTTGACAGTTCCCATGGTGACAGTGTCCATGGTGACAGTGCACATGGTGACAGTTTCCATGGTGTCAGTGCTCATGTTGACAGAGCCCACGGTGACAGTGCTCATGGTGAGAGTTCCCATGGTGACAGTGCTCATCTTGAGAGTGCCCATGGTGACCGTTCTCATGGTGACAGTTCCAATGTTGATAGTGCTCACCGTAATAGTGCCCATGGTGACAGTTCCCATGGATTCAGTGCCCATGGTGACAGTGCTCATTGTGACAGTGCCCACGGTGATAGAGCTCATGGTGGCAATTCGCATGGTGACAGTGCTCATGGTGACAGTGCCCTTGGTGATATTACACATGGTAATAATGCTCACGGTGACAGTGCCCATGGTGATAGTGCTCATGGTGATACTGCTCATGGTAATAGTGCTCATGGTGAAACTGCCCAAGTTGACAGTGCCCATGGTGACACGGCCCAAAGTGACATTTCCCATGGTGACAGTGCTAATGTTGAGAATTCCCATGGTGATAGTGCACATGGTGTCAGTTCCCATGGTGACAGTGCTCACTGTGACAGTTCCAATGATTACATTGCTTATGGTGGCAGTTTCCATGGTGGCAGTTCCCAAGATGACAGTGCTCATGGTGACATTTCCCATGGTAACAGAGCTCATGATGACAGTGTCCATGGTGACAGTGGCCATGTTGAAAGTGTCCATGGTGACAGTGCTCATGGTGACACTGCCCATGGTGACTGTGCTCATTCTGGCGGTGTACATGGTTGGAGTTCCCATGGTGAAATTCCTCATGGTGGCACTGCCCATGATGATAGTGATCATGGTGACAGTTCCCATGGTGACAGTGCACACGGTGACATTGCCCACGGTGACAGTGCTCATGGTGAAAGTTCGCATGGTGACAGTGCCCATGGTGACAGTGCTCAAGGTGACACAGCCCATGGTGACTGTGCTAAAGCTGGTGGTGTACATGGTTGTAGTTCTCATGGTGAAATTCCTCATGGTGGCACTGCCCATGATGATAGTGCTCATGGTGACAGTGCCCATGGTGACATTTCTCATGGTGACAGTGCTCATGGTGAGAGTTCCCATGGTGACAGTGCTCATTTTGACAGTGCCCATGGTTACCGTTCCCATGGTGACACTTCCCATGGTGATAGGGCTCATGGTGACAGTGCACACGGTGACAGTGCCCATGGTGACAGTGCTCACGGTGATAGTGCTCATGGTGATACTGCCCATGGTAATAGTGCTCATGGTGACACTGCCCATGGTGATATTGCTCACGGTGACACTGCCCATGGTGATAGTGCTCACGGTGATAGTGCTCATGGTGACAGTTCCCATGGTTACAGTGCCCATGGTGACAGTGCTCCTGGTGACAGTGCCCACGGTGACAATGCTCATGGTGATAGTGCTCACGGTGACAGTTCGCATGGTGACAGGGCCCATGTTGAAAGTGCCCATGGTGACAGTGCTTATGGTGGCACTGCCCATGGTGAATGTGCTCATGCTGGCAGTGTACCTGGTTGGAGTTCCGATGGTGAAATTCCTCATGGTAGCACTGCCCATTATGATAGTGCTCATGGTGACAGTGTCCATGGTGACAGTGCCTATGGTGACAGTGCCCATTGTGATAGTGCTCATGGTGACAGTGCTCACGGTGACAGTGCCCTTGGTGATAGTGCTCATGGTGACAGTGCTCATGGGGACAGTGCACACGGTGACAGTGCCCACGGTGACAGTGCTCACGGTGATAGAGCTCATGGTGATATTGCCCATGGTAATAGTGCTCATGTTGACAGTGCCCATGGTGATATTGCTCATGGTGACACTGCCCATGGTGATAGTGCTGACGGTGATAGTGCTCATGGTGACAGTTCCCATGGTGACTGTGCCCATGGTGACAGTGCTCATGGTGACAGTACCGACGGTGACAGTGCTCATGGTGACAGTGCTCAGGGTGATAGTGCTCACGATGACAGTGGTCACGGTGACAGTTCCCTTGGTGATAGTGCTCACGGTGATAGTGCCCATGGTGACACTGCCCATGGTGATATTGCTCATGGTGACACTGCCCATGGTAATAGTGCTCATGGTGATAGTGTTCACATTGACAGTGCCTTTGGTGACAATTCTCATGGTGACACTGCCCATGGTGACAGTTCGCATGCTGACAGTGCCCATGTTGAAAGTTCCCATGGTGACAGTGTTCATGGTGATAATGCCCATGGTGACTTTGCTCATGCTGGCAGTGTACAGGGTTGGTGTTCCCATGTTGAAATTCCTCATGATGATAGTGTTGATGGTGACAGTGTCCATGTTGACAGTGCCAATGGTGACAGTGCTCATGGTGACACTGCCCATGGTGACATTTCGCAAGGTGACAGTGCCCATGTTGAAAGTGCCCATGGTGACAGTGACCATGGTGACACTTCCCATGTTGAAAGTGTTCATGGTGAGAGTGTCCATGATGAAAATGCCCATGGTGAGAGTGCCCATGGTGACAGTGTCTATGGTGATAGTGCTCATGGTGACAATGCCCATGGTGATATTGATCACGGTGACACTGCCCACGGTGATAGTGCTCATGGTGACATTTTCCATGGTGAGAGTGCTCATGTTGACATTGTCCATGGTGACCGTGCCCATGGTGACTATGCTCTTGCTAAGAATTCCCATGATGACATTACCCATGGTGACAGTACCCATGGCGACAGTGCCCATGGTGACAGTGCTCATGGTGACAGTGCTCACAGTGACAGTGCCCTTGGTGATAGTGCCCATGGTAATAGTGCTCACGGTGACAGTGCCCATGGTGACAGTTACCATGGTGACAGTGCCCACAGTGAAAGTGCTCATGGTGACATTACCCACGGTGACAGTACTCATGGTGAGAGTACGCATGGTGACAGTGCCCATGGTGACAGTGCTCATGGTGACACAGCCCATGGTGACTGTGCTAAAGCTGGCGGTGCATATGGTTGGAGTTCCCATGGTGAAATTCCTCATGGTGGCACTGCCCATGATGATAGTGCTCATGGTGACAGTGCCCATGGTGACATTTCCCATGGTGACAGTGCTCATGGTGAGAGTACTCACGGTGATAGTTCTCATGGTGACAGTGCCCGTGGTGATAGTGCCCATGGTGATAGTGCTCATGGTGATAGTGCTCATGGTGACAGTTCGCATGGTGACAGTGCCCACTTTGAAAGTGCCCATGGTGACAGTACCCATGGTGACTGTGCCCATGGTGACAGTGCCCATGGTGACAGTGCTCATTGTGAGAATTGCCATGGTGACAGTGCTAATGTTGACATTGCCCATGGTGACCGTTCCCATGGTGACAGTTCCCAAGGTGATAGTGCTCATGGTGACAGTGCTATTGGTGACAGTGCACTCGGTGAGAATGCCCACACTTACATTGCTCACGTTGATAGTGCTCATGGTGATAGTGCCAATTTTAATAGTGCTCATGGTGACCGTGCCCATGTTGATGTTGCTCAAGGTGACACTTCCCATGGTGATAGTGCTCACGGTGATAGTGCTAATGGTGACACTGCCCTTGGTGATAGTGCTCATGGTGATAGTGCTCATGGTAATAGTGCTCATGTTGACGCTGCCCATGGTGACAGTGCCCATGTTGACACTGCCCATAGTGACATTTCCCATGGTGACAGTGCTCATGGTGAGAGTTCCCATGGTGACAGTGCACATGTTGACAGTTCCGATGGTGACAGTGCTCACGGTGACAGTGCTCACTGTGGCAGTGCCAATGGTTACAGTGCTCATGGTGGCAGTGTCCATGGTGGCAGTTCCCAAGATGACAGTGCTCATGGTGACATTTCCCATGGTAACAGAACTCAGGATGACAGTGTCCATGGTGACAGTGCCCATGGTGAGAGTGGCCATGTTGAAATTGCCCATGGTGACAGTGCTCATGGTGACACTGCCCATGGGGACTGTGCTCATGCTGGCGTTGAACAAGGTTGAACAAGGTTGGAGTTCCCATGGTGAAAATCCTCATGGTGGCACTACCCATGATAATAGTGCTCATGGTGACAGTGTACATCGTGAGAGTGCCCATGGTAACAATGCTCATGGAGAAACTGCCCATGGTGACAGTGCCCAAGGTGATATTCCCATGGTGACAGTGCTCATTTTGACAGTGCACACGGTGACAGTGCCCACAGTGACAGTGCTCACGGTGATAGTGTTAATGGTAATATTGCTCATGGTGACACTGCCATGGTTATAGTGCTCACGGTGATAGTGCTCATGGTGACAGTTCCCAAGGTGACAGTGCCCACGGTGATAGTGCTCATGGTGACATTGCCCACGGTGACAGTGCTCATGGTGAGAGTTTGCATGGTGACAGTGCCCATGGTTACAGTGCTCATGGTCACACAACCCATGGTGACTGTGCTAAAGCTGGCGGTGTACATGGTTGGAGTTCCCATGGTGAAATTCCTCATGGTGGCACTGCCCATGATGATAGTGTTCATGGTGACAGTGTCCATGGTGACAGTGCCCATTGTGATAGTGCTCACGGTGATAGTGCCCTCAGTGACAGTTCTAATGGTGACAATTCCATGGTGACAGTGCCCATGATGACTATGCTCATGCTGGCTGTGTACATGCTTGGAGATCCCATGGTGAAATTCCTCATGGTGGCACTGCCCATGATGATAGTGCTCATGGTGACAGTGCCCACGGTGACAGTGCTCATGGTGACAGTGCTCATGGTGACAGTGCCCTTGGTGATAGTACCCATGGTAAAAGTGCTCATGGTGACATTGCCCATGGTGATATTGCTCACGGTGACACCGCCCATGGTGATAGTGCTCAAGGTGATAGTGCTCATGGTGACGGTTCCCATGGTTACAGTGCCCATGGTGACAGTGCTCATGCTGACAGTGCTCACGGTGACTATGCTCATGGTGACAGTGCTCACGGTGATAGTGCTCAAGGTGACAGTTAGCATGGTGACAGGGCTCATGTTGAAAGTGCCCATGGTGACACTGCTCATGGTGGCACTGCCCATGGTGACTGTGCTCATGCTGGCGGTGTACATGGTTGGAGTTCCGATGGTGAAATTCCTCATGGTAGCACTGCCCATGATGATAGTGCTCACGGTGAAAGTGTCCATGGTGACAGTGCCTATGGTGACAGTGCCCATTGTGATAGTGCTCATGGTGATAGTGCCCAAAGTGACAGTGCTCATTGTGACAGTTCCTATGGTGACAGTGCCCATGATGATAGTGCTCATGGTAAAAGTTCCCACTGTGATAGTGCTCACGGTGAAAGTGCTCACGGTGACAGTGCCCTTGGTGATAGTGCTCTTGGTGATAGTGCTCATGGTAATAGTGCACATGGTGACACTGCCCATGGTGACAGTGCCCATGGTGACACTGCCCATAGTAACATTTCCCATGGTGACAGTGCTCATGTTGACAGTGCCCATGGTGACAGTGACCATGGTGAGTGTGCCCATGGTGACAGTGCCCATGGTGACAGTGTCCATGGTGACAGTGCTCACCTTGACAGTGCCCTTGGTGATAGTACCCATGTTAATATTGCTCACGGTTACAGTGCCCATGGTGATAGTGCTCATGGTGATAGTGCTCATGGTGATAGTTCGCATGGTGACAGTGCCCATGTGGAAAGTCTCCATGAAGGCAGTGCTCATGGTGACACTGCCCATGGTGACTGTGCCCTTGCTGGCGGTGTACATGTTTGGAGTTCCCATGGTGAAATTCCTTATGGTGGCACTGCCCATGATGATAGTGTTCATCGTGACAATGTCCATGGTGACAGTGCCTATGGTGACAGTGCCCATTGTGATAGTGCTCACGGTGATAGTGCCCTCAGTGTCAGTTCTAATGGTGACAGTTCCCATGGTGATAGAGCCCATGATGACAGTGCTCATGGTGACAGTGCCCACGGTAACATTGCTCATGGTGACAGTGCTCACGGTGACAGTAACCTTGGTGATAGTACCCATGGTAATAGAGGTCACGGTGACAGTGCCCATTTTGATATTGCTCACGGTGACACTGCCCATGGTGATAGTGCTCACGGTGATAGTGCTCAGGGTGACAGTTCCCATGGTTACATTGCCCATGGTGACAGTGCTCATGGTGACAGTGCCCGTGGTGACTATGCTCATGGTGACATTGCTCACAGAGATACTGCTCATGGTGACAGTTCGCATGGCGACAGGGCCCATGTTAAAAGTGCCCATGGTGACAGTGCTCATGGTGGCACTGCCCATGGTGACTGTGCTCATGCTGGTGGTGTACATGGTTGGAGTTCCCATGGTGAAATTCCTTATTGTGGCAATGCCCATGATGATAGTGCTCATGGTGACAGTGCCCAAGGTGACAGTGCCCATGGTGACATTTCCCATCTTGACAGTGCGCATGGTGAGAGTTCCCATGGTGACAATGCTCATGTTGAAAATACCCAAGGTGACAGTGCTCATGGTGACAGTGTCCACGGTGACAATTCTCATGGTGACAGTGCTCACAGTGATAGTGCTCCTGGTGACAGTGCTCCCGCTGACAGTTCCCTTGGTGATAGTGCTCATGGTAATACTGCTGATGGTGATAGTGCTCATGGTGACGGTTCGCATGGTGAGACTGCCCATGTTGAAAGTGCCCATGGTTGCAGTGATCATGTTGACACTGCCCATTGTGACTGTGCTCATGCTGGCGGTGTACATAGTTGGAGTTCCCATGGTGAAATTCCTTATGGTGGCACTGCCCATGATGATAGTTTTCATGGTAACAGTGTCCATGTTGACAGTGCCTATGCTGCCAGTGCCCATTGTGATAGTGCTCACGGTGATAGTGTCCACAGAGACAGTGCTCATGGTGACAGTGCCCATGGTGACAGAGCTCACGGTGACAATGCCCTTGGTGATAGTACCCATGGTAATAGGGGTCACGGTGACAGTGCCCATGGTGATATTGCTCACGGTTGATACTGCCTATGGTGATAGTGCTCACGGTGATAGTGCTCATGGTAATAGTGCTCATGGTGACACTGCCCATGGTGAGAGTGCCCATGGTGACACTGCCGATAGTGACATTTCTCATGGTGACAGTGCACATGGTGACAGTTCCCATGGTGACAGTGCTCACGGTGACCGTGCTCACTGTGGCAATGCCAATGGTAACATTGTTCATGGTGGCAGTGTCCACGGTGGCGGTTTCCAAGATGACAGTGCTCATGGTGACATTTCCCATGGTAACAGAGCTCATGATGACAGTGTCCATGGTGACAGTGCCCATGGTGACAGTGGCCATGTTGAAAGTGCCCATGATGAAACTGCCCATGGTGACAGTGCCCATAGTGATAGTGCCCATGGTGACATTTCCCATGGTGACAGTGCTAATGGAGAGAGTTCGCATGGTGACAGTGCCCATTATGACAGTGCTCATGGTGACCGCGCCCACAGTGACATTGTCCACGGTGAAAGTGCTCACGGTGACACTGCCCATGGTGATAGTGCTCACGGTGATAGTGCTCATGGTGACATTGTCCAAGGTTATAGTGCTCATGGTGACAGTGCTCATGGTGATAGCGCTCATGGTGACAGTGCCCTTGGTGATAGTGCTCATGGTGATAGTGCTCATGTAGACATTTCCCATGGTGACAGTGCTCATGTTGACAGTCCCCATGGTGACTGTGCTCATGCTGGCGGTGTACATGGTTGGAGTTCCCATGGTGAAATTCCTTATGGTGGCACTGCTCATGATGATAGTGCTCATGGTGACAGTGTCCATGATGAGAGTGCCAACGGTTACAGTGCTCATGTTGACACTGCCCATGGTTACAGTGCACACAATGACAGTTCCCACGGTGACAGTGCTCACGGTGACAGTGCTAATGGTGATAGTGCCCATGGTAATAGTGCTCACCCTGAGAGTTCCCATGGTGATATTGCTCATGGTGACACTGCCAATGCTGTTAGTGCTCACGGTGATAGTGCTCATGGTGACAGATGCCATGCTGACAGTGCTCATGGTGAGAGTTCCCATGGTGACAGTACTCATGTTGACAGTTCCCATGGTGACAGTGTCCATGGTGACAGTGCACATGGTGACAGTTTCCATGGTGTCAGTGCTCATGTTGACAGAGCCCACGGTGACAGTGCTCATGGTGAGAGTTCCCATGGTGACAGTGCTCATCTTGAGAGTGCCCATGGTGACCGTTCTCATGGTGACAGTTCCAATGTTGATAGTGCTCACCGTAATAGTGCCCATGGTGACAGTTCCCATGGATTCAGTGCCCATGGTGACAGTGCTCATTGTGACAGTGCCCACGGTGATAGAGCTCATGGTGGCAATTCGCATGGTGACAGTGCTCATGGTGACAGTGCCCTTGGTGATATTACACATGGTAATAATGCTCACGGTGACAGTGCCCATGGTGATAGTGCTCATGGTGATACTGCTCATGGTAATAGTGCTCATGGTGAAACTGCCCAAGTTGACAGTGCCCATGGTGACACGGCCCAAAGTGACATTTCCCATGGTGACAGTGCTAATGTTGAGAATTCCCATGGTGATAGTGCACATGGTGTCAGTTCCCATGGTGACAGTGCTCACTGTGACAGTTCCAATGATTACATTGCTTATGGTGGCAGTTTCCATGGTGGCAGTTCCCAAGATGACAGTGCTCATGGTGACATTTCCCATGGTAACAGAGCTCATGATGACAGTGTCCATGGTGACAGTGGCCATGTTGAAAGTGTCCATGGTGACAGTGCTCATGGTGACACTGCCCATGGTGACTGTGCTCATTCTGGCGGTGTACATGGTTGGAGTTCCCATGGTGAAATTCCTCATGGTGGCACTGCCCATGATGATAGTGATCATGGTGACAGTTCCCATGGTGACAGTGCACACGGTGACATTGCCCACGGTGACAGTGCTCATGGTGAAAGTTCGCATGGTGACAGTGCCCATGGTGACAGTGCTCAAGGTGACACAGCCCATGGTGACTGTGCTAAAGCTGGTGGTGTACATGGTTGTAGTTCTCATGGTGAAATTCCTCATGGTGGCACTGCCCATGATGATAGTGCTCATGGTGACAGTGCCCATGGTGACATTTCTCATGGTGACAGTGCTCATGGTGAGAGTTCCCATGGTGACAGTGCTCATTTTGACAGTGCCCATGGTTACCGTTCCCATGGTGACACTTCCCATGGTGATAGGGCTCATGGTGACAGTGCACACGGTGACAGTGCCCATGGTGACAGTGCTCACGGTGATAGTGCTCATGGTGATACTGCCCATGGTAATAGTGCTCATGGTGACACTGCCCATGGTGATATTGCTCACGGTGACACTGCCCATGGTGATAGTGCTCACGGTGATAGTGCTCATGGTGACAGTTCCCATGGTTACAGTGCCCATGGTGACAGTGCTCCTGGTGACAGTGCCCACGGTGACAATGCTCATGGTGATAGTGCTCACGGTGACAGTTCGCATGGTGACAGGGCCCATGTTGAAAGTGCCCATGGTGACAGTGCTTATGGTGGCACTGCCCATGGTGAATGTGCTCATGCTGGCAGTGTACCTGGTTGGAGTTCCGATGGTGAAATTCCTCATGGTAGCACTGCCCATTATGATAGTGCTCATGGTGACAGTGTCCATGGTGACAGTGCCTATGGTGACAGTGCCCATTGTGATAGTGCTCATGGTGACAGTGCTCACGGTGACAGTGCCCTTGGTGATAGTGCTCATGGTGACAGTGCTCATGGGGACAGTGCACACGGTGACAGTACCCACGGTGACAGTGCTCACGGTGATAGAGCTCATGGTGATATTGCCCATGGTAATAGTGCTCATGTTGACAGTGCCCATGGTGATATTGCTCATGGTGACACTGCCCATGGTGATAGTGCTGACGGTGATAGTGCTCATGGTGACAGTTCCCATGGTGACTGTGCCCATGGTGACAGTGCTCATGGTGACAGTACCGACGGTGACAGTGCTCATGGTGACAGTGCTCAGGGTGATAGTGCTCACGATGACAGTGGTCACGGTGACAGTTCCCTTGGTGATAGTGCTCACGGTGATAGTGCCCATGGTGACACTGCCCATGGTGATATTGCTCATGGTGACACTGCCCATGGTAATAGTGCTCATGGTGATAGTGTTCACATTGACAGTGCCTTTGGTGACAATTCTCATGGTGACACTGCCCATGGTGACAGTTCGCATGCTGACAGTGCCCATGTTGAAAGTTCCCATGGTGACAGTGTTCATGGTGATAATGCCCATGGTGACTTTGCTCATGCTGGCGGTGTACAGGGTTGGTGTTCCCATGTTGAAATTCCTCATGATGATAGTGTTGATGGTGACAGTGTCCATGTTGACAGTGCCAATGGTGACAGTGCTCATGGTGACACTGCCCATGGTGACATTTCGCAAGGTGACAGTGCCCATATTGAAAGTGCCCATGGTGACAGTGACCATGGTGACACTTCCCATGTTGAAAGTGTTCATGGTGAGAGTGTCCATGATGAAAATGCCCATGGTGAGAGTGCCCATGGTGACAGTGTCTATGGTGATAGTGCTCATGGTGACAATGCCCATGGTGATATTGATCACGGTGACACTGCCCACGGTGATAGTGCTCATGGTGACATTTTCCATGGTGAGAGTGCTCATGTTGACATTGTCCATGGTGACCGTGCCCATGGTGACTATGCTCTTGCTAAGAATTCCCATGATGACATTACCCATGGTGACAGTACCCATGGCGACAGTGCCCATGGTGACAGTGCTCATGGTGACAGTGCTCACAGTGACAGTGCCCTTGGTGATAGTGCCCATGGTAATAGTGCTCACGGTGACAGTGCCCATGGTGACAGTTACCATGGTGACAGTGCCCACAGTGAAAGTGCTCATGGTGACATTACCCACGGTGACAGTACTCATGGTGAGAGTACGCATGGTGACAGTGCCCATGGTGACAGTGCTCATGGTGACACAGCCCATGGTGACTGTGCTAAAGCTGGCGGTGCATATGGTTGGAGTTCCCATGGTGAAATTCCTCATGGTGGCACTGCCCATGATGATAGTGCTCATGGTGACAGTGCCCATGGTGACATTTCCCATGGTGACAGTGCTCATGGTGAGAGTACTCACGGTGATAGTTCTCATGGTGACAGTGCCCGTGGTGATAGTGCCCATGGTGATAGTGCTCATGGTGATAGTGCTCATGGTGACAGTTCGCATGGTGACAGTGCCCACTTTGAAAGTGCCCATGGTGACAGTACCCATGGTGACTGTGCCCATGGTGACAGTGCCCATGGTGACAGTGCTCATTGTGAGAATTGCCATGGTGACAGTGCTAATGTTGACATTGCCCATGGTGACAGTTCCCAAGGTGATAGTGCTCATGGTGACAGTGCTATTGGTGACAGTGCACTCGGTGAGAATGTCCACACTTACATTGCTCACGTTGATAGTGCTCATGGTGATAGTGCCAATTTTAATAGTGCTCATGGTGACCGTGCCCATGTTGATGTTGCTCAAGGTGACACTTCCCATGGTGATAGTGCTCACGGTGATAGTGCTAATGGTGACACTGCCCTTGGTGATAGTGCTCATGGTGATAGTGCTCATGGTAATAGTGCTCATGTTGACGCTGCCCATGGTGACAGTGCCCATGGTGACACTGCCCATAGTGACATTTCCCATGGTGACAGTGCTCATGGTGAGAGTTCCCATGGTGACAGTGCACATGTTGACAGTTCCGATGGTGACAGTGCTCACGGTGACAGTGCTCACTGTGGCAGTGCCAATGGTTACAGTGCTCATGGTGGCAGTGTCCATGGTGGCAGTTCCCAAGATGACAGTGCTCATGGTGACATTTCCCATGGTAACAGAACTCAGGATGACAGTGTCCATGGTGACAGTGCCCATGGTGAGAGTGGCCATGTTGAAATTGCCCATGGTGACAGTGCTCATGGTGACACTGCCCATGGGGACTGTGCTCATGCTGGCGTTGAACAAGGTTGAACAAGGTTGGAGTTCCCATGGTGAAAATCCTCATGGTGGCACTACCCATGATAATAGTGCTCATGGTGACAGTGTACATCGTGAGAGTGCCCATGGTAACAATGCTCATGGAGAAACTGCCCATGGTGACAGTGCCCAAGGTGATATTCCCATGGTGACAGTGCTCATTTTGACAGTGCACACGGTGACAGTGCCCACAGTGACAGTGCTCACGGTGATAGTGTTAATGGTAATATTGCTCATGGTGACACTGCCCATGGTTATAGTGCTCACGGTGATAGTGCTCATGGTGACAGTTCCCAAGGTGACAGTGCCCACGGTGATAGTGCTCATGGTGACATTGCCCACGGTGACAGTGCTCATGGTGAGAGTTTGCATGGTGACAGTGCCCATGGTTACAGTGCTCATGGTCACACAACCCATGGTGACTGTGCTAAAGCTGGCGGTGTACATGGTTGGAGTTCCCATGGTGAAATTCCTCATGGTGGCACTGCCCATGATGATAGTGTTCATGGTGACAGTGTCCATGGTGACAGTGCCCATTGTGATAGTGCTCACGGTGATAGTGCCCTCAGTGACAGTTCTAATGGTGACAATTCCATGGTGACAGTGCCCATGATGACTATGCTCATGCTGGCTGTGTACATGCTTGGAGATCCCATGGTGAAATTCCTCATGGTGGCACTGCCCATGATGATAGTGCTCATGGTGACAGTGCCCACGGTGACAGTGCTCATGGTGACAGTGCTCATGGTGACAGTGCCCTTGGTGATAGTACCCATGGTAAAAGTGCTCATGGTGACATTGCCCATGGTGATATTGCTCACGGTGACACCGCCCATGGTGATAGTGCTCAAGGTGATAGTGCTCATGGTGACGGTTCCCATGGTTACAGTGCCCATGGTGACAGTGCTCATGCTGACAGTGCTCACGGTGACTATGCTCATGGTGACAGTGCTCACGGTGATAGTGCTCAAGGTGACAGTTAGCATGGTGACAGGGCTCATGTTGAAAGTGCCCATGGTGACACTGCTCATGGTGGCACTGCCCATGGTGACTGTGCTCATGCTGGCGGTGTACATGGTTGGAGTTCCGATGGTGAAATTCCTCATGGTAGCACTGCCCATGATGATAGTGCTCACGGTGAAAGTGTCCATGGTGACAGTGCCTATGGTGACAGTGCCCATTGTGATAGTGCTCATGGTGATAGTGCCCAAAGTGACAGTGCTCATTGTGACAGTTCCTATGGTGACAGTGCCCATGATGATAGTGCTCATGGTAAAAGTTCCCACTGTGATAGTGCTCACGGTGAAAGTGCTCACGGTGACAGTGCCCTTGGTGATAGTGCTCTTGGTGATAGTGCTCATGGTAATAGTGCACATGGTGACACTGCCCATGGTGACAGTGCCCATGGTGACACTGCCCATAGTAACATTTCCCATGGTGACAGTGCTCATGTTGACAGTGCCCATGGTGACAGTGACCATGGTGAGTGTGCCCATGGTGACAGTGCCCATGGTGACAGTGTCCATGGTGACAGTGCTCACCTTGACAGTGCCCTTGGTGATAGTACCCATGTTAATATTGCTCACGGTTACAGTGCCCATGGTGATAGTGCTCATGGTGATAGTGCTCATGGTGACAGTTACCTTGGTGATAGTGCTCATGGTGATAGTGCTCATGGTGATAGTTCGCATGGTGACAGTGCCCATGTGGAAAGTCTCCATGAAGGCAGTGCTCATGGTGACACTGCCCATGGTGACTGTGCCCTTGCTGGCGGTGTACATGTTTGGAGTTCCCATGGTGAAATTCCTTATGGTGGCACTGCCCATGATGATAGTGTTCATCGTGACAATGTCCATGGTGACAGTGCCTATGGTGACAGTGCCCATTGTGATAGTGCTCACGGTGATAGTGCCCTCAGTGTCAGTTCTAATGGTGACAGTTCCCATGGTGATAGAGCCCATGATGACAGTGCTCATGGTGACAGTGCCCACGGTAACATTGCTCATGGTGACAGTGCTCACGGTGACAGTAACCTTGGTGATAGTACCCATGGTAATAGAGGTCACGGTGACAGTGCCCATTTTGATATTGCTCACGGTGACACTGCCCATGGTGATAGTGCTCACGGTGATAGTGCTCAGGGTGACAGTTCCCATGGTTACATTGCCCATGGTGACAGTGCTCATGGTGACAGTGCCCGTGGCGACTATGCTCATGGTGACATTGCTCACAGAGATACTGCTCATGGTGACAGTTCGCATGGCGACAGGGCCCATGTTAAAAGTGCCCATGGTGACAGTGCTCATGGTGGCACTGCCCATGGTGACTGTGCTCATGCTGGTGGTGTACATGGTTGGAGTTCCCATGGTGAAATTCCTTATTGTGGCAATGCCCATGATGATAGTGCTCATGGTGACAGTGCCCAAGGTGACAGTGCCCATGGTGACATTTCCCATCTTGACAGTGCGCATGGTGAGAGTTCCCATGGTGACAATGCTCATGTTGAAAATACCCAAGGTGACAGTGCTCATGGTGACAGTGTCCACGGTGACAATTCTCATGGTGACAGTGCTCACAGTGATAGTGCTCCTGGTGACAGTGCTCCCGCTGACAGTTCCCTTGGTGATAGTGCTCATGGTAATACTGCTGATGGTGATAGTGCTCATGGTGACGGTTCGCATGGTGAGACTGCCCATGTTGAAAGTGCCCATGGTTGCAGTGATCATGTTGACACTGCCCATTGTGACTGTGCTCATGCTGGCGGTGTACATAGTTGGAGTTCCCATGGTGAAATTCCTTATGGTGGCACTGCCCATGATGATAGTTTTCATGGTAACAGTGTCCATGTTGACAGTGCCTATGCTGCCAGTGCCCATTGTGATAGTGCTCACGGTGATAGTGTCCACAGAGACAGTGCTCATGGTGACAGTGCCCATGGTGACAGAGCTCACGGTGACAATGCCCTTGGTGATAGTACCCATGGTAATAGGGGTCACGGTGACAGTGCCCATGGTGATATTGCTCACGGTTGATACTGCCTATGGTGATAGTGCTCACGGTGATAGTGCTCATGGTAATAGTGCTCATGGTGACACTGCCCATGGTGAGAGTGCCCATGGTGACACTGCCGATAGTGACATTTCTCATGGTGACAGTGCTCATGGTGAGAGTTCCCATGGTGACAGTGCACATGGTGACAGTTCCCATGGTGACAGTGCTCACGGTGACCGTGCTCACTGTGGCAATGCCAATGGTAACATTGTTCATGGTGGCAGTGTCCACGGTGGCGGTTTCCAAGATGACAGTGCTCATGGTGACATTTCCCATGGTAACAGAGCTCATGATGACAGTGTCCATGGTGACAGTGCCCATGGTGACAGTGGCCATGTTGAAAGTGCCCATGATGAAACTGCCCATGGTGACAGTGCCCATAGTGATAGTGCCCATGGTGACATTTCCCATGGTGACAGTGCTAATGGAGAGAGTTCGCATGGTGACAGTGCCCATTATGACAGTGCTCATGGTGACCGCGCCCACAGTGACATTGTCCACGGTGAAAGTGCTCACGGTGACACTGCTCATGGTGATAGTGCTCACGGTGATAGTGCTCATGGTGACATTGTCCAAGGTTATAGTACTCATGGTGACAGTGCTCATGGTGATAGCGCTCATGGTGACAGTGCCCTTGGTGATAGTGCTCATGGTGATAGTGCTCATGTAGACATTTCCCATGGTGACAGTGCTCATGTTGACAGTCCCCATGGTGACTGTGCTCATGCTGGCGGTGTACATGGTTGGAGTTACAATGGTGAAATTCCTTATGGTGGCACTGCCCATGATGATAGTGGTCATGGTGAAAGTGTCCATGGTGACAGCGCCCATGGTGACAGTGCCCATGGTGATATTTCCCATGGTGATAGTGCTCATGGTGAGAGTTCCCATGGTGACAGTGCTCATCTTGGCAGTTCCCATAGTGACCGTTCCCATGGTGACAGTTCCCATGGTGATAGGGCTCATGGTTACAGTGCTCATGGTGACAGTGTACATGGTGACACTGCCTGCAGTGACAGTGCTCATGGTGATAATGGTCATGCTTATAGTGCCCACGGTGACAGTAGTCATGGTGAAAGTGTTCACGGTGATAGTGCTCACGGTGACAGTGCCCTTAATGATAGTGCTCACGGTGATAGTGCTCGTTGTGACAGTTCCCATCATGACAGTGCCCATGGTGACAGTGCGCATGGTGACAGTGCCCTGGGTGATTGTGCCCATGGTGACAGTGTCCATGGTGACCGTTCTCATGGTGACAGTGCTCATGATGACAGTGCCCACAGTGGCAGTGCCAATGGTTACAGTGCTCATGGTGGAAGTGTCCGTGCCGGCAGTTCCTAAGATGACATTGCTCATGGTGACAGTTCCCCTGTTAATACAGCTCATGATGACAGTGTCCTTTGTGATAGTGCCCATGGTGACAGTGCCCATGGTGACACAGGCCCTGGTGACTGTGCTCATGCTGGCGGTGTACATGGTTGGAGTTCCCATGGTGAAATTACTCATGGTGGCACTGCTCATGATGATAGTGCTCATGGTGACAGTGTCCATGATGAGAGTGCCAACGGTTACAGTGCTCATGTTGACACTGCCCATGGTTACAGTGCACACAATGACAGTTCCCACGGTGACAGTGCTCACGGTGACAGTGCTAAAGGTGATAGTGCCCATGGTAATAGTGCTCACCCTGAGAGTTCCCATGGTGATATTGCTCATGGTGACACTGCCAATGCTGTTAGTGCTCACGGTGATAGTGCTCATGGTGACAGATGCCATGCTGACAGTGCTCATGGTGAGAGTTCCCATGGTGACAGTACTCATGTTGACAGTTCCCATGGTGACAGTGTCCATGGTGACAGTGCACATGGTGACAGTTTCCATGGTGTCAGTGCTCATGTTGACAGAGCCCACGGTGACAGTGCTCATGGTGAGAGTTCCCATGGTGACAGTGCTCATCTTGAGAGTGCCCATGGTGACCGTTCTCATGGTGACAGTTCCAATGTTGATAGTGCTCACCGTAATAGTGCCCATGGTGACAGTTCCCATGGATTCAGTGCCCATGGTGACAGTGCTCATTGTGACAGTGCCCACGGTGATAGAGCTCATGGTGGCAATTCGCATGGTGACAGTGCTCATGGTGACAGTGCCCTTGGTGATATTACACATGGTAATAATGCTCACGGTGACAGTGCCCATGGTGATAGTGCTCATGGTGATACTGCTCATGGTAATAGTGCTCATGGTGAAACTGCCCAAGTTGACAGTGCCCATGGTGACACGGCCCAAAGTGACATTTCCCATGGTGACAGTGCTAATGTTGAGAATTCCCATGGTGATAGTGCACATGGTGTCAGTTCCCATGGTGACAGTGCTCACTGTGACAGTTCCAATGATTACATTGCTTATGGTGGCAGTTTCCATGGTGGCAGTTCCCAAGATGACAGTGCTCATGGTGACATTTCCCATGGTAACAGAGCTCATGATGACAGTGTCCATGGTGACAGTGGCCATGTTGAAAGTGTCCATGGTGACAGTGCTCATGGTGACACTGCCCATGGTGACTGTGCTCATTCTGGCGGTGTACATGGTTGGAGTTCCCATGGTGAAATTCCTCATGGTGGCACTGCCCATGATGATAGTGATCATGGTGACAGTTCCCATGGTGACAGTGCACACGGTGACATTGCCCACGGTGACAGTGCTCATGGTGAAAGTTCGCATGGTGACAGTGCCCATGGTGACAGTGCTCAAGGTGACACAGCCCATGGTGACTGTGCTAAAGCTGGTGGTGTACATGGTTGTAGTTCTCATGGTGAAATTCCTCATGGTGGCACTGCCCATGATGATAGTGCTCATGGTGACAGTGCCCATGGTGACATTTCTCATGGTGACAGTGCTCATGGTGAGAGTTCCCATGGTGACAGTGCTCATTTTGACAGTGCCCATGGTTACCGTTCCCATGGTGACACTTCCCATGGTGATAGGGCTCATGGTGACAGTGCACACGGTGACAGTGCCCATGGTGACAGTGCTCACGGTGATAGTGCTCATGGTGATACTGCCCATGGTAATAGTGCTCATGGTGACACTGCCCATGGTGATATTGCTCACGGTGACACTGCCCATGGTGATAGTGCTCACGGTGATAGTGCTCATGGTGACAGTTCCCATGGTTACAGTGCCCATGGTGACAGTGCTCCTGGTGACAGTGCCCACGGTGACAATGCTCATGGTGATAGTGCTCACGGTGACAGTTCGCATGGTGACAGGGCCCATGTTGAAAGTGCCCATGGTGACAGTGCTTATGGTGGCACTGCCCATGGTGAATGTGCTCATGCTGGCAGTGTACCTGGTTGGAGTTCCGATGGTGAAATTCCTCATGGTAGCACTGCCCATTATGATAGTGCTCATGGTGACAGTGTCCATGGTGACAGTGCCTATGGTGACAGTGCCCATTGTGATAGTGCTCATGGTGACAGTGCTCACGGTGACAGTGCCCTTGGTGATAGTGCTCATGGTGACAGTGCTCATGGGGACAGTGCACACGGTGACAGTGCCCACGGTGACAGTGCTCACGGTGATAGAGCTCATGGTGATATTGCCCATGGTAATAGTGCTCATGTTGACAGTGCCCATGGTGATATTGCTCATGGTGACACTGCCCATGGTGATAGTGCTGACGGTGATAGTGCTCATGGTGACAGTTCCCATGGTGACTGTGCCCATGGTGACAGTGCTCATGGTGACAGTACCGACGGTGACAGTGCTCATGGTGACAGTGCTCAGGGTGATAGTGCTCACGATGACAGTGGTCACGGTGACAGTTCCCTTGGTGATAGTGCTCACGGTGATAGTGCCCATGGTGACACTGCCCATGGTGATATTGCTCATGGTGACACTGCCCATGGTAATAGTGCTCATGGTGATAGTGTTCACATTGACAGTGCCTTTGGTGACAATTCTCATGGTGACACTGCCCATGGTGACAGTTCGCATGCTGACAGTGCCCATGTTGAAAGTTCCCATGGTGACAGTGTTCATGGTGATAATGCCCATGGTGACTTTGCTCATGCTGGCGGTGTACAGGGTTGGTGTTCCCATGTTGAAATTCCTCATGATGATAGTGTTGATGGTGACAGTGTCCATGTTGACAGTGCCAATGGTGACAGTGCTCATGGTGACACTGCCCATGGTGACATTTCGCAAGGTGACAGTGCCCATATTGAAAGTGCCCATGGTGACAGTGACCATGGTGACACTTCCCATGTTGAAAGTGTTCATGGTGAGAGTGTCCATGATGAAAATGCCCATGGTGAGAGTGCCCATGGTGACAGTGTCTATGGTGATAGTGCTCATGGTGACAATGCCCATGGTGATATTGATCACGGTGACACTGCCCACGGTGATAGTGCTCATGGTGACATTTTCCATGGTGAGAGTGCTCATGTTGACATTGTCCATGGTGACCGTGCCCATGGTGACTATGCTCTTGCTAAGAATTCCCATGATGACATTACCCATGGTGACAGTACCCATGGCGACAGTGCCCATGGTGACAGTGCTCATGGTGACAGTGCTCACAGTGACAGTGCCCTTGGTGATAGTGCCCATGGTAATAGTGCTCACGGTGACAGTGCCCATGGTGACAGTTACCATGGTGACAGTGCCCACAGTGAAAGTGCTCATGGTGACATTACCCACGGTGACAGTACTCATGGTGAGAGTACGCATGGTGACAGTGCCCATGGTGACAGTGCTCATGGTGACACAGCCCATGGTGACTGTGCTAAAGCTGGCGGTGCATATGGTTGGAGTTCCCATGGTGAAATTCCTCATGGTGGCACTGCCCATGATGATAGTGCTCATGGTGACAGTGCCCATGGTGACATTTCCCATGGTGACAGTGCTCATGGTGAGAGTACTCACGGTGATAGTTCTCATGGTGACAGTGCCCGTGGTGATAGTGCCCATGGTGATAGTGCTCATGGTGATAGTGCTCATGGTGACAGTTCGCATGGTGACAGTGCCCACTTTGAAAGTGCCCATGGTGACAGTACCCATGGTGACTGTGCCCATGGTGACAGTGCCCATGGTGACAGTGCTCATTGTGAGAATTGCCATGGTGACAGTGCTAATGTTGACATTGCCCATGGTGACAGTTCCCAAGGTGATAGTGCTCATGGTGACAGTGCTATTGGTGACAGTGCACTCGGTGAGAATGCCCACACTTACATTGCTCACGTTGATAGTGCTCATGGTGATAGTGCCAATTTTAATAGTGCTCATGGTGACCGTGCCCATGTTGATGTTGCTCAAGGTGACACTTCCCATGGTGATAGTGCTCACGGTGATAGTGCTAATGGTGACACTGCCCTTGGTGATAGTGCTCATGGTGATAGTGCTCATGGTAATAGTGCTCATGTTGACGCTGCCCATGGTGACAGTGCCCATGGTGACACTGCCCATAGTGACATTTCCCATGGTGACAGTGCTCATGGTGAGAGTTCCCATGGTGACAGTGCACATGTTGACAGTTCCGATGGTGACAGTGCTCACGGTGACAGTGCTCACTGTGGCAGTGCCAATGGTTACAGTGCTCATGGTGGCAGTGTCCATGGTGGCAGTTCCCAAGATGACAGTGCTCATGGTGACATTTCCCATGGTAACAGAACTCAGGATGACAGTGTCCATGGTGACAGTGCCCATGGTGAGAGTGGCCATGTTGAAATTGCCCATGGTGACAGTGCTCATGGTGACACTGCCCATGGGGACTGTGCTCATGCTGGCGTTGAACAAGGTTGAACAAGGTTGGAGTTCCCATGGTGAAAATCCTCATGGTGGCACTACCCATGATAATAGTGCTCATGGTGACAGTGTACATCGTGAGAGTGCCCATGGTAACAATGCTCATGGAGAAACTGCCCATGGTGACAGTGCCCAAGGTGATATTCCCATGGTGACAGTGCTCATTTTGACAGTGCACACGGTGACAGTGCCCACAGTGACAGTGCTCACGGTGATAGTGTTAATGGTAATATTGCTCATGGTGACACTGCCCATGGTTATAGTGCTCACGGTGATAGTGCTCATGGTGACAGTTCCCAAGGTGACAGTGCCCACGGTGATAGTGCTCATGGTGACATTGCCCACGGTGACAGTGCTCATGGTGAGAGTTCGCATGGTGACAGTGCCCATGGTTACAGTGCTCATGGTCACACAACCCATGGTGACTGTGCTAAAGCTGGCGGTGTACATGGTTGGAGTTCCCATGGTGAAATTCCTCATGGTGGCACTGCCCATGATGATAGTGTTCATGGTGACAGTGTCCATGGTGACAGTGCCCATTGTGATAGTGCTCACGGTGATAGTGCCCTCAGTGACAGTTCTAATGGTGACAATTCCATGGTGACAGTGCCCATGATGACTATGCTCATGCTGGCTGTGTACATGCTTGGAGATCCCATGGTGAAATTCCTCATGGTGGCACTGCCCATGATGATAGTGCTCATGGTGACAGTGCCCACGGTGACAGTGCTCATGGTGACAGTGCTCATGGTGACAGTGCCCTTGGTGATAGTACCCATGGTAAAAGTGCTCATGGTGACATTGCCCATGGTGATATTGCTCACGGTGACACCGCCCATGGTGATAGTGCTCAAGGTGATAGTGCTCATGGTGACGGTTCCCATGGTTACAGTGCCCATGGTGACAGTGCTCATGCTGACAGTGCTCACGGTGACTATGCTCATGGTGACAGTGCTCACGGTGATAGTGCTCAAGGTGACAGTTAGCATGGTGACAGGGCTCATGTTGAAAGTGCCCATGGTGACACTGCTCATGGTGGCACTGCCCATGGTGACTGTGCTCATGCTGGCGGTGTACATGGTTGGAGTTCCGATGGTGAAATTCCTCATGGTAGCACTGCCCATGATGATAGTGCTCACGGTGAAAGTGTCCATGGTGACAGTGCCTATGGTGACAGTGCCCATTGTGATAGTGCTCATGGTGATAGTGCCCAAAGTGACAGTGCTCATTGTGACAGTTCCTATGGTGACAGTGCCCATGATGATAGTGCTCATGGTAAAAGTTCCCACTGTGATAGTGCTCACGGTGAAAGTGCTCACGGTGACAGTGCCCTTGGTGATAGTGCTCTTGGTGATAGTGCTCATGGTAATAGTGCACATGGTGACACTGCCCATGGTGACAGTGCCCATGGTGACACTGCCCATAGTAACATTTCCCATGGTGACAGTGCTCATGTTGACAGTGCCCATGGTGACAGTGACCATGGTGAGTGTGCCCATGGTGACAGTGCCCATGGTGACAGTGTCCATGGTGACAGTGCTCACCTTGACAGTGCCCTTGGTGATAGTACCCATGTTAATATTGCTCACGGTTACAGTGCCCATGGTGATAGTGCTCATGGTGATAGTGCTCATGGTGACACTTACCTTGGTGATAGTGCTCATGGTGATAGTGCTCATGGTGATAGTTCGCATGGTGACAGTGCCCATGTGGAAAGTCTCCATGAAGGCAGTGCTCATGGTGACACTGCCCATGGTGACTGTGCCCTTGCTGGCGGTGTACATGTTTGGAGTTCCCATGGTGAAATTCCTTATGGTGGCACTGCCCATGATGATAGTGTTCATCGTGACAATGTCCATGGTGACAGTGCCTATGGTGACAGTGCCCATTGTGATAGTGCTCACGGTGATAGTGCCCTCAGTGTCAGTTCTAATGGTGACAGTTCCCATGGTGATAGAGCCCATGATGACAGTGCTCATGGTGACAGTGCCCACGGTAACATTGCTCATGGTGACAGTGCTCACGGTGACAGTAACCTTGGTGATAGTACCCATGGTAATAGAGGTCACGGTGACAGTGCCCATTTTGATATTGCTCGCGGTGACACTGCCCATGGTGATAGTGCTCACGGTGATAGTGCTCAGGGTGACAGTTCCCATGGTTACATTGCCCATGGTGACAGTGCTCATGGTGACAGTGCCCGTGGTGACTATGCTCATGGTGACATTGCTCACAGAGATACTGCTCATGGTGACAGTTCGCATGGCGACAGGGCCCATGTTAAAAGTGCCCATGGTGACAGTGCTCATGGTGGCACTGCCCATGGTGACTGTGCTCATGCTGGTGGTGTACATGGTTGGAGTTCCCATGGTGAAATTCCTTATTGTGGCAATGCCCATGATGATAGTGCTCATGGTGACAGTGCCCAAGGTGACAGTGCCCATGGTGACATTTCCCATCTTGACAGTGCGCATGGTGAGAGTTCCCATGGTGACAATGCTCATGTTGAAAATACCCAAGGTGACAGTGCTCATGGTGACAGTGTCCACGGTGACAATTCTCATGGTGACAGTGCTCACAGTGATAGTGCTCCTGGTGACAGTGCTCCCGCTGACAGTTCCCTTGGTGATAGTGCTCATGGTAATACTGCTGATGGTGATAGTGCTCATGGTGACGGTTCGCATGGTGAGACTGCCCATGTTGAAAGTGCCCATGGTTGCAGTGATCATGTTGACACTGCCCATTGTGACTGTGCTCATGCTGGCGGTGTACATAGTTGGAGTTCCCATGGTGAAATTCCTTATGGTGGCACTGCCCATGATGATAGTTTTCATGGTAACAGTGTCCATGTTGACAGTGCCTATGCTGCCAGTGCCCATTGTGATAGTGCTCACGGTGATAGTGTCCACAGAGACAGTGCTCATGGTGACAGTGCCCATGGTGACAGAGCTCACGGTGACAATGCCCTTGGTGATAGTACCCATGGTAATAGGGGTCACGGTGACAGTGCCCATGGTGATATTGCTCACGGTTGATACTGCCTATGGTGATAGTGCTCACGGTGATAGTGCTCATGGTAATAGTGCTCATGGTGACACTGCCCATGGTGAGAGTGCCCATGGTGACACTGCCGATAGTGACATTTCTCATGGTGACAGTGCTCATGGTGAGAGTTCCCATGGTGACAGTGCACATGGTGACAGTTCCCATGGTGACAGTGCTCACGGTGACCGTGCTCACTGTGGCAATGCCAATGGTAACATTGTTCATGGTGGCAGTGTCCACGGTGGCGGTTTCCAAGATGACAGTGCTCATGGTGACATTTCCCATGGTAACAGAGCTCATGATGACAGTGTCCATGGTGACAGTGCCCATGGTGACAGTGGCCATGTTGAAAGTGCCCATGATGAAACTGCCCATGGTGACAGTGCCCATAGTGATAGTGCCCATGGTGACATTTCCCATGGTGACAGTGCTAATGGAGAGAGTTCGCATGGTGACAGTGCCCATTATGACAGTGCTCATGGTGACCGCGCCCACAGTGACATTGTGCACGGTGAAAGTGCTCACGGTGACACTGCCCATGGTGATAGTGCTCACGGTGATAGTGCTCATGGTGACATTGTCCAAGGTTATAGTGCTCATGGTGACAGTGCTCATGGTGATAGCGCTCATGGTGACAGTGCCCTTGGTGATAGTGCTCATGGTGATAGTGCTCATGTAGACATTTCCCATGGTGACAGTGCTCATGTTGACAGTCCCCATGGTGACTGTGCTCATGCTGGCGGTGTACATGATTGGAGTTCCCATGGTGAAATTCCTTATGGTGGCACTGCCCATGATGATAGTGGTCATGGTGAAAGTGTCCATGGTGACAGCGCCCATGGTGACAGTGCCCATGGTGATATTTCCCATGGTGATAGTGCTCATGGTGAGAGTTCCCATGGTGACAGTGCTCATCTTGGCAGTTCCCATAGTGACCGTTCCCATGGTGACAGTTCCCATGGTGATAGGGCTCATGGTTACAGTGCTCATGGTGACAGTGTACACGGTGACACTGCCTGCAGTGACAGTGCTCATGGTGATAATGGTCATGCTTATAGTGCCCACGGTGACAGTAGTCATGGTGAAAGTGTTCACGGTGATAGTGCTCACGGTGACAGTGCCCTTAATGATAGTGCTCACGGTGATAGTGCTCGTTGTGACAGTTCCCATCATGACAGTGCCCATGGTGACAGTGCGCATGGTGACAGTGCCCTGGGTGATTGTGCCCATGGTGACAGTGTCCATGGTGACCGTTCTCATGGTGACAGTGCTCATGATGACAGTGCCCACAGTGGCAGTGCCAATGGTTACAGTGCTCATGGTGGAAGTGTCCGTGCCGGCAGTTCCTAAGATGACATTGCTCATGGTGACAGTTCCCCTGTTAATACAGCTCATGATGACAGTGTCCTTTGTGATAGTGCCCATGGTGACAGTGCCCATGGTGACACAGGCCCTGGTGACTGTGCTCATGCTGGCGGTGTACATGGTTGGAGTTCCCATGGTGAAATTACTCATGGTGGCACTGCTCATGATGATAGTGCTCATGGTGACAGTGTCCATGATGAGAGTGCCAACGGTTACAGTGCTCATGTTGACACTGCCCATGGTTACAGTGCACACAATGACAGTTCCCACGGTGACAGTGCTCACGGTGACAGTGCAAATGGTGATAGTGCCCATGGTAATAGTGCTCACCCTGAGAGTTCCCATGGTGATATTGCTCATGGTGACACTGCCAATGCTGTTAGTGCTCACGGTGATAGTGCTCATGGTGACAGATGCCATGCTGACAGTGCTCATGGTGAGAGTTCCCATGGTGACAGTACTCATGTTGACAGTTCCCATGGTGACAGTGTCCATGGTGACAGTGCACATGGTGACAGTTTCCATGGTGTCAGTGCTCATGTTGACAGAGCCCACGGTGACAGTGCTCATGGTGAGAGTTCCCATGGTGACAGTGCTCATCTTGAGAGTGCCCATGGTGACCGTTCTCATGGTGACAGTTCCAATGTTGATAGTGCTCACCGTAATAGTGCCCATGGTGACAGTTCCCATGGATTCAGTGCCCATGGTGACAGTGCTCATTGTGACAGTGCCCACGGTGATAGAGCTCATGGTGGCAATTCGCATGGTGACAGTGCTCATGGTGACAGTGCCCTTGGTGATATTACACATGGTAATAATGCTCACGGTGACAGTGCCCATGGTGATAGTGCTCATGGTGATACTGCTCATGGTAATAGTGCTCATGGTGAAACTGCCCAAGTTGACAGTGCCCATGGTGACACGGCCCAAAGTGACATTTCCCATGGTGACAGTGCTAATGTTGAGAATTCCCATGGTGATAGTGCACATGGTGTCAGTTCCCATGGTGACAGTGCTCACTGTGACAGTTCCAATGATTAAATTGCTTATGGTGGCAGTTTCCATGGTGGCAGTTCCCAAGATGACAGTGCTCATGGTGACATTTCCCATGGTAACAGAGCTCATGATGACAGTGTCCATGGTGACAGTGGCCATGTTGAAAGTGTCCATGGTGACAGTGCTCATGGTGACACTGCCCATGGTGACTGTGCTCATTCTGGCGGTGTACATGGTTGGAGTTCCCATGGTGAAATTCCTCATGGTGGCACTGCCCATGATGATAGTGATCATGGTGACAGTTCCCATGGTGACAGTGCACATGGTGACATTGCCCACGGTGACAGTGCTCATGGTGAAAGTTCGCATGGTGACAGTGCCCATGGTGACAGTGCTCAAGGTGACACAGCCCATGGTGACTGTGCTAAAGCTGGTGGTGTACATGGTTGTAGTTCTCATGGTGAAATTCCTCATGGTGGCACTGCCCATGATGATAGTGCTCATGGTGACAGTGCCCATGGTGACATTTCTCATGGTGACAGTGCTCATGGTGAGAGTTCCCATGGTGACAGTGCTCATTTTGACAGTGCCCATGGTTACCGTTCCCATGGTGACACTTCCCATGGTGATAGGGCTCATGGTGACAGTGCACACGGTGACAGTGCCCATGGTGACAGTGCTCACGGTGATAGTGCTCATGGTGATACTGCCCATGGTAATAGTGCTCATGGTGACACTGCCCATGGTGATATTGCTCACGGTGACACTGCCCATGGTGATAGTGCTCACGGTGATAGTGCTCATGGTGACAGTTCCCATGGTTACAGTGCCCATGGTGACAGTGCTCCTGGTGACAGTGCCCACGGTGACAATGCTCATGGTGATAGTGCTCACGGTGACAGTTCGCATGGTGACAGGGCCCATGTTGAAAGTGCCCATGGTGACAGTGCTTATGGTGGCACTGCCCATGGTGAATGTGCTCATGCTGGCAGTGTACCTGGTTGGAGTTCCGATGGTGAAATTCCTCATGGTAGCACTGCCCATTATGATAGTGCTCATGGTGACAGTGTCCATGGTGACAGTGCCTATGGTGACAGTGCCCATTGTGATAGTGCTCATGGTGACAGTGCTCACGGTGACAGTGCCCTTGGTGATAGTGCTCATGGTGACAGTGCTCATGGGGACAGTGCACACGGTGACAGTGCCCACGGTGACAGTGCTCACGGTGATAGAGCTCATGGTGATATTGCCCATGGTAATAGTGCTCATGTTGACAGTGCCCATGGTGATATTGCTCATGGTGACACTGCCCATGGTGATAGTGCTGACGGTGATAGTGCTCATGGTGACAGTTCCCATGGTGACTGTGCCCATGGTGACAGTGCTCATGGTGACAGTACCGACGGTGACAGTGCTCATGGTGACAGTGCTCAGGGTGATAGTGCTCACGATGACAGTGGTCACGGTGACAGTTCCCTTGGTGATAGTGCTCACGGTGATAGTGCCCATGGTGACACTGCCCATGGTGATATTGCTCATGGTGACACTGCCCATGGTAATAGTGCTCATGGTGATAGTGTTCACATTGACAGTGCCTTTGGTGACAATTCTCATGGTGACACTGCCCATGGTGACAGTTCGCATGCTGACAGTGCCCATGTTGAAAGTTCCCATGGTGACAGTGTTCATGGTGATAATGCCCATGGTGACTTTGCTCATGCTGGCGGTGTACAGGGTTGGTGTTCCCATGTTGAAATTCCTCATGATGATAGTGTTGATGGTGACAGTGTCCATGTTGACAGTGCCAATGGTGACAGTGCTCATGGTGACACTGCCCATGGTGACATTTCGCAAGGTGACAGTGCCCATGTTGAAAGTGCCCATGGTGACAGTGACCATGGTGACACTTCCCATGTTGAAAGTGTTCATGGTGAGAGTGTCCATGATGAAAATGCCCATGGTGAGAGTGCCCATGGTGACAGTGTCTATGGTGATAGTGCTCATGGTGACAATGCCCATGGTGATATTGATCACGGTGACACTGCCCACGGTGATAGTGCTCATGGTGACATTTTCCATGGTGAGAGTGCTCATGTTGACATTGTCCATGGTGACCGTGCCCATGGTGACTATGCTCTTGCTAAGAATTCCCATGATGACATTACCCATGGTGACAGTACCCATGGCGACAGTGCCCATGGTGACAGTGCTCATGGTGACAGTGCTCACAGTGACAGTGCCCTTGGTGATAGTGCCCATGGTAATAGTGCTCACGGTGACAGTGCCCATGGTGACAGTTACCATGGTGACAGTGCCCACAGTGAAAGTGCTCATGGTGACATTACCCACGGTGACAGTACTCATGGTGAGAGTACGCATGGTGACAGTGCCCATGGTGACAGTGCTCATGGTGACACAGCCCATGGTGACTGTGCTAAAGCTGGCGGTGCATATGGTTGGAGTTCCCATGGTGAAATTCCTCATGGTGGCACTGCCCATGATGATAGTGCTCATGGTGACAGTGCCCATGGTGACATTTCCCATGGTGACAGTGCTCATGGTGAGAGTACTCACGGTGATAGTTCTCATGGTGACAGTGCCCGTGGTGATAGTGCCCATGGTGATAGTGCTCATGGTGATAGTGCTCATGGTGACAGTTCGCATGGTGACAGTGCCCACTTTGAAAGTGCCCATGGTGACAGTACCCATGGTGACTGTGCCCATGGTGACAGTGCCCATGGTGACAGTGCTCATTGTGAGAATTGCCATGGTGACAGTGCTAATGTTGACATTGCCCATGGTGACCGTTCCCATGGTGACAGTTCCCAAGGTGATAGTGCTCATGGTGACAGTGCTATTGGTGACAGTGCACTCGGTGAGAATGCCCACACTTACATTGCTCACGTTGATAGTGCTCATGGTGATAGTGCCAATTTTAATAGTGCTCATGGTGACCGTGCCCATGTTGATGTTGCTCAAGGTGACACTTCCCATGGTGATAGTGCTCACGGTGATAGTGCTAATGGTGACACTGCCCTTGGTGATAGTGCTCATGGTGATAGTGCTCATGGTAATAGTGCTCATGTTGACGCTGCCCATGGTGACAGTGCCCATGTTGACACTGCCCATAGTGACATTTCCCATGGTGACAGTGCTCATGGTGAGAGTTCCCATGGTGACAGTGCACATGTTGACAGTTCCGATGGTGACAGTGCTCACGGTGACAGTGCTCACTGTGGCAGTGCCAATGGTTACAGTGCTCATGGTGGCAGTGTCCATGGTGGCAGTTCCCAAGATGACAGTGCTCATGGTGACATTTCCCATGGTAACAGAACTCAGGATGACAGTGTCCATGGTGACAGTGCCCATGGTGAGAGTGGCCATGTTGAAATTGCCCATGGTGACAGTGCTCATGGTGACACTGCCCATGGGGACTGTGCTCATGCTGGCGTTGAACAAGGTTGAACAAGGTTGGAGTTCCCATGGTGAAAATCCTCATGGTGGCACTACCCATGATAATAGTGCTCATGGTGACAGTGTACATCGTGAGAGTGCCCATGGTAACAATGCTCATGGAGAAACTGCCCATGGTGACAGTGCCCAAGGTGATATTCCCATGGTGACAGTGCTCATTTTGACAGTGCACACGGTGACAGTGCCCACAGTGACAGTGCTCACGGTGATAGTGTTAATGGTAATATTGCTCATGGTGACACTGCCCATGGTTATAGTGCTCACGGTGATAGTGCTCATGGTGACAGTTCCCAAGGTGACAGTGCCCACGGTGATAGTGCTCATGGTGACATTGCCCACGGTGACAGTGCTCATGGTGAGAGTTTGCATGGTGACAGTGCCCATGGTTACAGTGCTCATGGTCACACAACCCATGGTGACTGTGCTAAAGCTGGCGGTGTACATGGTTGGAGTTCCCATGGTGAAATTCCTCATGGTGGCACTGCCCATGATGATAGTGTTCATGGTGACAGTGTCCATGGTGACAGTGCCCATTGTGATAGTGCTCACGGTGATAGTGCCCTCAGTGACAGTTCTAATGGTGACAATTCCATGGTGACAGTGCCCATGATGACTATGCTCATGCTGGCTGTGTACATGCTTGGAGATCCCATGGTGAAATTCCTCATGGTGGCACTGCCCATGATGATAGTGCTCATGGTGACAGTGCCCACGGTGACAGTGCTCATGGTGACAGTGCTCATGGTGACAGTGCCCTTGGTGATAGTACCCATGGTAAAAGTGCTCATGGTGACATTGCCCATGGTGATATTGCTCACGGTGACACCGCCCATGGTGATAGTGCTCAAGGTGATAGTGCTCATGGTGACGGTTCCCATGGTTACAGTGCCCATGGTGACAGTGCTCATGCTGACAGTGCTCACGGTGACTATGCTCATGGTGACAGTGCTCACGGTGATAGTGCTCAAGGTGACAGTTAGCATGGTGACAGGGCTCATGTTGAAAGTGCCCATGGTGACACTGCTCATGGTGGCACTGCCCATGGTGACTGTGCTCATGCTGGCGGTGTACATGGTTGGAGTTCCGATGGTGAAATTCCTCATGGTAGCACTGCCCATGATGATAGTGCTCACGGTGAAAGTGTCCATGGTGACAGTGCCTATGGTGACAGTGCCCATTGTGATAGTGCTCATGGTGATAGCGCCCAAAGTGACAGTGCTCATTGTGACAGTTCCTATGGTGACAGTGCCCATGATGATAGTGCTCATGGTAAAAGTTCCCACTGTGATAGTGCTCACGGTGAAAGTGCTCACGGTGACAGTGCCCTTGGTGATAGTGCTCTTGGTGATAGTGCTCATGGTAATAGTGCACATGGTGACACTGCCCATGGTGACAGTGCCCATGGTGACACTGCCCATAGTAACATTTCCCATGGTGACAGTGCTCATGTTGACAGTGCCCATGGTGACAGTGACCATGGTGAGTGTGCCCATGGTGACAGTGCCCATGGTGACAGTGTCCATGGTGACAGTGCTCACCTTGACAGTGCCCTTGGTGATAGTACCCATGTTAATATTGCTCACGGTTACAGTGCCCATGGTGATAGTGCTCATGGTGATAGTGCTCATGGTGACAGTTACCTTGGTGATAGTGCTCATGGTGATAGTGCTCATGGTGATAGTTCGCATGGTGACAGTGCCCATGTGGAAAGTCTCCATGAAGGCAGTGCTCATGGTGACACTGCCCATGGTGACTGTGCCCTTGCTGGCGGTGTACATGTTTGGAGTTCCCATGGTGAAATTCCTTATGGTGGCACTGCCCATGATGATAGTGTTCATCGTGACAATGTCCATGGTGACAGTGCCTATGGTGACAGTGCCCATTGTGATAGTGCTCACGGTGATAGTGCCCTCAGTGTCAGTTCTAATGGTGACAGTTCCCATGGTGATAGAGCCCATGATGACAGTGCTCATGGTGACAGTGCCCACGGTAACATTGCTCATGGTGACAGTGCTCACGGTGACAGTAACCTTGGTGATAGTACCCATGGTAATAGAGGTCACGGTGACAGTGCCCATTTTGATATTGCTCACGGTGACACTGCCCATGGTGATAGTGCTCACGGTGATAGTGCTCAGGGTGACAGTTCCCATGGTTACATTGCCCATGGTGACAGTGCTCATGGTGACAGTGCCCGTGGTGACTATGCTCATGGTGACATTGCTCACAGAGATACTGCTCATGGTGACAGTTCGCATGGCGACAGGGCCCATGTTAAAAGTGCCCATGGTGACAGTGCTCATGGTGGCACTGCCCATGGTGACTGTGCTCATGCTGGTGGTGTACATGGTTGGAGTTCCCATGGTGAAATTCCTTATTGTGGCAATGCCCATGATGATAGTGCTCATGGTGACAGTGCCCAAGGTGACAGTGCCCATGGTGACATTTCCCATCTTGACAGTGCGCATGGTGAGAGTTCCCATGGTGACAATGCTCATGTTGAAAATACCCAAGGTGACAGTGCTCATGGTGACAGTGTCCACGGTGACAATTCTCATGGTGACAGTGCTCACAGTGATAGTGCTCCTGGTGACAGTGCTCCCGCTGACAGTTCCCTTGGTGATAGTGCTCATGGTAATACTGCTGATGGTGATAGTGCTCATGGTGACGGTTCGCATGGTGAGACTGCCCATGTTGAAAGTGCCCATGGTTGCAGTGATCATGTTGACACTGCCCATTGTGACTGTGCTCATGCTGGCGGTGTACATAGTTGGAGTTCCCATGGTGAAATTCCTTATGGTGGCACTGCCCATGATGATAGTTTTCATGGTAACAGTGTCCATGTTGACAGTGCCTATGCTGCCAGTGCCCATTGTGATAGTGCTCACGGTGATAGTGTCCACAGAGACAGTGCTCATGGTGACAGTGCCCATGGTGACAGAGCTCACGGTGACAATGCCCTTGGTGATAGTACCCATGGTAATAGGGGTCACGGTGACAGTGCCCATGGTGATATTGCTCACGGTTGATACTGCCTATGGTGATAGTGCTCACGGTGATAGTGCTCATGGTAATAGTGCTCATGGTGACACTGCCCATGGTGAGAGTGCCCATGGTGACACTGCCGATAGTGACATTTCTCATGGTGACAGTGCTCATGGTGAGAGTTCCCATGGTGACAGTGCACATGGTGACAGTTCCCATGGTGACAGTGCTCACGGTGACCGTGCTCACTGTGGCAATGCCAATGGTAACATTGTTCATGGTGGCAGTGTCCACGGTGGCGGTTTCCAAGATGACAGTGCTCATGGTGACATTTCCCATGGTAACAGAGCTCATGATGACAGTGTCCATGGTGACAGTGCCCATGGTGACAGTGGCCATGTTGAAAGTGCCCATGATGAAACTGCCCATGGTGACAGTGCCCATAGTGATAGTGCCCATGGTGACATTTCCCATGGTGACAGTGCTAATGGAGAGAGTTCGCATGGTGACAGTGCCCATTATGACAGTGCTCATGGTGACCGCGCCCACAGTGCCATTGTCCACGGTGAAAGTGCTCACGGTGACACTGCCCATGGTGATAGTGCTCACGGTGATAGTGCTCATGGTGACATTGTCCAAGGTTATAGTGCTCATGGTGACAGTGCTCATGGTGATAGCGCTCATGGTGACAGTGCCCTTGGTGATAGTGCTCATGGTGATAGTGCTCATGTAGACATTTCCCATGGTGACAGTGCTCATGTTGACAGTCCCCATGGTGACTGTGCTCATGCTGGCGGTGTACATGGTTGGAGTTACAATGGTGAAATTCCTTATGGTGGCACTGCCCATGATGATAGTGGTCATGGTGAAAGTGTCCATGGTGACAGCGCCCATGGTGACAGTGCCCATGGTGATATTTCCCATGGTGATAGTGCTCATGGTGAGAGTTCCCATGGTGACAGTGCTCATCTTGGCAGTTCCCATAGTGACCGTTCCCATGGTGACAGTTCCCATGGTGATAGGGCTCATGGTTACAGTGCTCATGGTGACAGTGTACACGGTGACACTGCCTGCAGTGACAGTGCTCATGGTGATAATGGTCATGCTTATAGTGCCCACGGTGACAGTAGTCATGGTGAAAGTGTTCACGGTGATAGTGCTCACGGTGACAGTGCCCTTAATGATAGTGCTCACGGTGATAGTGCTCGTTGTGACAGTTCCCATCATGACAGTGCCCATGGTGACAGTGCGCATGGTGACAGTGCCCTGGGTGATTGTGCCCATGGTGACAGTGTCCATGGTGACCGTTCTCATGGTGACAGTGCTCATGATGACAGTGCCCACAGTGGCAGTGCCAATGGTTACAGTGCTCATGGTGGAAGTGTCCGTGCCGGCAGTTCCTAAGATGACATTGCTCATGGTGACAGTTCCCCTGTTAATACAGCTCATGATGACAGTGTCCTTTGTGATAGTGCCCATGGTGACAGTGCCCATGGTGACACAGGCCCTGGTGACTGTGCTCATGCTGGCGGTGTACATGGTTGGAGTTCCCATGGTGAAATTACTCATGGTGGCACTGCTCATGATGATAGTGCTCATGGTGACAGTGTCCATGATGAGAGTGCCAACGGTTACAGTGCTCATGTTGACACTGCCCATGGTTACAGTGCACACAATGACAGTTCCCACGGTGACAGTGCTCACGGTGACAGTGCTAATGGTGATAGTGCCCATGGTAATAGTGCTCACCCTGAGAGTTCCCATGGTGATATTGCTCATGGTGACACTGCCAATGCTGTTAGTGCTCACGGTGATAGTGCTCATGGTGACAGATGCCATGCTGACAGTGCTCATGGTGAGAGTTCCCATGGTGACAGTACTCATGTTGACAGTTCCCATGGTGACAGTGTCCATGGTGACAGTGCACATGGTGACAGTTTCCATGGTGTCAGTGCTCATGTTGACAGAGCCCACGGTGACAGTGCTCATGGTGAGAGTTCCCATGGTGACAGTGCTCATCTTGAGAGTGCCCATGGTGACCGTTCTCATGGTGACAGTTCCAATGTTGATAGTGCTCACCGTAATAGTGCCCATGGTGACAGTTCCCATGGATTCAGTGCCCATGGTGACAGTGCTCATTGTGACAGTGCCCACGGTGATAGAGCTCATGGTGGCAATTCGCATGGTGACAGTGCTCATGGTGACAGTGCCCTTGGTGATATTACACATGGTAATAATGCTCACGGTGACAGTGCCCATGGTGATAGTGCTCATGGTGATACTGCTCATGGTAATAGTGCTCATGGTGAAACTGCCCAAGTTGACAGTGCCCATGGTGACACGGCCCAAAGTGACATTTCCCATGGTGACAGTGCTAATGTTGAGAATTCCCATGGTGATAGTGCACATGGTGTCAGTTCCCATGGTGACAGTGCTCACTGTGACAGTTCCAATGATTACATTGCTTATGGTGGCAGTTTCCATGGTGGCAGTTCCCAAGATGACAGTGCTCATGGTGACATTTCCCATGGTAACAGAGCTCATGATGACAGTGTCCATGGTGACAGTGGCCATGTTGAAAGTGTCCATGGTGACAGTGCTCATGGTGACACTGCCCATGGTGACTGTGCTCATTCTGGCGGTGTACATGGTTGGAGTTCCCATGGTGAAATTCCTCATGGTGGCACTGCCCATGATGATAGTGATCATGGTGACAGTTCCCATGGTGACAGTGCACACGGTGACATTGCCCACGGTGACAGTGCTCATGGTGAAAGTTCGCATGGTGACAGTGCCCATGGTGACAGTGCTCAAGGTGACACAGCCCATGGTGACTGTGCTAAAGCTGGTGGTGTACATGGTTGTAGTTCTCATGGTGAAATTCCTCATGGTGGCACTGCCCATGATGATAGTGCTCATGGTGACAGTGCCCATGGTGACATTTCTCATGGTGACAGTGCTCATGGTGAGAGTTCCCATGGTGACAGTGCTCATTTTGACAGTGCCCATGGTTACCGTTCCCATGGTGACACTTCCCATGGTGATAGGGCTCATGGTGACAGTGCACACGGTGACAGTGCCCATGGTGACAGTGCTCACGGTGATAGTGCTCATGGTGATACTGCCCATGGTAATAGTGCTCATGGTGACACTGCCCATGGTGATATTGCTCACGGTGACACTGCCCATGGTGATAGTGCTCACGGTGATAGTGCTCATGGTGACAGTTCCCATGGTTACAGTGCCCATGGTGACAGTGCTCCTGGTGACAGTGCCCACGGTGACAATGCTCATGGTGATAGTGCTCACGGTGACAGTTCGCATGGTGACAGGGCCCATGTTGAAAGTGCCCATGGTGACAGTGCTTATGGTGGCACTGCCCATGGTGAATGTGCTCATGCTGGCAGTGTACCTGGTTGGAGTTCCGATGGTGAAATTCCTCATGGTAGCACTGCCCATTATGATAGTGCTCATGGTGACAGTGTCCATGGTGACAGTGCCTATGGTGACAGTGCCCATTGTGATAGTGCTCATGGTGACAGTGCTCACGGTGACAGTGCCCTTGGTGATAGTGCTCATGGTGACAGTGCTCATGGGGACAGTGCACACGGTGACAGTGCCCACGGTGACAGTGCTCACGGTGATAGAGCTCATGGTGATATTGCCCATGGTAATAGTGCTCATGTTGACAGTGCCCATGGTGATATTGCTCATGGTGACACTGCCCATGGTGATAGTGCTGACGGTGATAGTGCTCATGGTGACAGTTCCCATGGTGACTGTGCCCATGGTGACAGTGCTCATGGTGACAGTACCGACGGTGACAGTGCTCATGGTGACAGTGCTCAGGGTGATAGTGCTCACGATGACAGTGGTCACGGTGACAGTTCCCTTGGTGATAGTGCTCACGGTGATAGTGCCCATGGTGACACTGCCCATGGTGATATTGCTCATGGTGACACTGCCCATGGTAATAGTGCTCATGGTGATAGTGTTCACATTGACAGTGCCTTTGGTGACAATTCTCATGGTGACACTGCCCATGGTGACAGTTCGCATGCTGACAGTGCCCATGTTGAAAGTTCCCATGGTGACAGTGTTCATGGTGATAATGCCCATGGTGACTTTGCTCATGCTGGCGGTGTACAGGGTTGGTGTTCCCATGTTGAAATTCCTCATGATGATAGTGTTGATGGTGACAGTGTCCATGTTGACAGTGCCAATGGTGACAGTGCTCATGGTGACACTGCCCATGGTGACATTTCGCAAGGTGACAGTGCCCATGTTGAAAGTGCCCATGGTGACAGTGACCATGGTGACACTTCCCATGTTGAAAGTGTTCATGGTGAGAGTGTCCATGATGAAAATGCCCATGGTGAGAGTGCCCATGGTGACAGTGTCTATGGTGATAGTGCTCATGGTGACAATGCCCATGGTGATATTGATCACGGTGACACTGCCCACGGTGATAGTGCTCATGGTGACATTTTCCATGGTGAGAGTGCTCATGTTGACATTGTCCATGGTGACCGTGCCCATGGTGACTATGCTCTTGCTAAGAATTCCCATGATGACATTACCCATGGTGACAGTACCCATGGCGACAGTGCCCATGGTGACAGTGCTCATGGTGACAGTGCTCACAGTGACAGTGCCCTTGGTGATAGTGCCCATGGTAATAGTGCTCACGGTGACAGTGCCCATGGTGACAGTTACCATGGTGACAGTGCCCACAGTGAAAGTGCTCATGGTGACATTACCCACGGTGACAGTACTCATGGTGAGAGTACGCATGGTGACAGTGCCCATGGTGACAGTGCTCATGGTGACACAGCCCATGGTGACTGTGCTAAAGCTGGCGGTGCATATGGTTGGAGTTCCCATGGTGAAATTCCTCATGGTGGCACTGCCCATGATGATAGTGCTCATGGTGACAGTGCCCATGGTGACATTTCCCATGGTGACAGTGCTCATGGTGAGAGTACTCACGGTGATAGTTCTCATGGTGACAGTGCCCGTGGTGATAGTGCCCATGGTGATAGTGCTCATGGTGATAGTGCTCATGGTGACAGTTCGCATGGTGACAGTGCCCACTTTGAAAGTGCCCATGGTGACAGTACCCATGGTGACTGTGCCCATGGTGACAGTGCCCATGGTGACAGTGCTCATTGTGAGAATTGCCATGGTGACAGTGCTAATGTTGACATTGCCCATGGTGACCGTTCCCATGGTGACAGTTCCCAAGGTGATAGTGCTCATGGTGACAGTGCTATTGGTGACAGTGCACTCGGTGAGAATGCCCACACTTACATTGCTCACGTTGATAGTGCTCATGGTGATAGTGCCAATTTTAATAGTGCTCATGGTGACCGTGCCCATGTTGATGTTGCTCAAGGTGACACTTCCCATGGTGATAGTGCTCACGGTGATAGTGCTAATGGTGACACTGCCCTTGGTGATAGTGCTCATGGTGATAGTGCTCATGGTAATAGTGCTCATGTTGACGCTGCCCATGGTGACAGTGCCCATGTTGACACTGCCCATAGTGACATTTCCCATGGTGACAGTGCTCATGGTGAGAGTTCCCATGGTGACAGTGCACATGTTGACAGTTCCGATGGTGACAGTGCTCACGGTGACAGTGCTCACTGTGGCAGTGCCAATGGTTACAGTGCTCATGGTGGCAGTGTCCATGGTGGCAGTTCCCAAGATGACAGTGCTCATGGTGACATTTCCCATGGTAACAGAACTCAGGATGACAGTGTCCATGGTGACAGTGCCCATGGTGAGAGTGGCCATGTTGAAATTGCCCATGGTGACAGTGCTCATGGTGACACTGCCCATGGGGACTGTGCTCATGCTGGCGTTGAACAAGGTTGAACAAGGTTGGAGTTCCCATGGTGAAAATCCTCATGGTGGCACTACCCATGATAATAGTGCTCATGGTGACAGTGTACATCGTGAGAGTGCCCATGGTAACAATGCTCATGGAGAAACTGCCCATGGTGACAGTGCCCAAGGTGATATTCCCATGGTGACAGTGCTCATTTTGACAGTGCACACGGTGACAGTGCCCACAGTGACAGTGCTCACGGTGATAGTGTTAATGGTAATATTGCTCATGGTGACACTGCCATGGTTATAGTGCTCACGGTGATAGTGCTCATGGTGACAGTTCCCAAGGTGACAGTGCCCACGGTGATAGTGCTCATGGTGACATTGCCCACGGTGACAGTGCTCATGGTGAGAGTTTGCATGGTGACAGTGCCCATGGTTACAGTGCTCATGGTCACACAACCCATGGTGACTGTGCTAAAGCTGGCGGTGTACATGGTTGGAGTTCCCATGGTGAAATTCCTCATGGTGGCACTGCCCATGATGATAGTGTTCATGGTGACAGTGTCCATGGTGACAGTGCCCATTGTGATAGTGCTCACGGTGATAGTGCCCTCAGTGACAGTTCTAATGGTGACAATTCCATGGTGACAGTGCCCATGATGACTATGCTCATGCTGGCTGTGTACATGCTTGGAGATCCCATGGTGAAATTCCTCATGGTGGCACTGCCCATGATGATAGTGCTCATGGTGACAGTGCCCACGGTGACAGTGCTCATGGTGACAGTGCTCATGGTGACAGTGCCCTTGGTGATAGTACCCATGGTAAAAGTGCTCATGGTGACATTGCCCATGGTGATATTGCTCACGGTGACACCGCCCATGGTGATAGTGCTCAAGGTGATAGTGCTCATGGTGACGGTTCCCATGGTTACAGTGCCCATGGTGACAGTGCTCATGCTGACAGTGCTCACGGTGACTATGCTCATGGTGACAGTGCTCACGGTGATAGTGCTCAAGGTGACAGTTAGCATGGTGACAGGGCTCATGTTGAAAGTGCCCATGGTGACACTGCTCATGGTGGCACTGCCCATGGTGACTGTGCTCATGCTGGCGGTGTACATGGTTGGAGTTCCGATGGTGAAATTCCTCATGGTAGCACTGCCCATGATGATAGTGCTCACGGTGAAAGTGTCCATGGTGACAGTGCCTATGGTGACAGTGCCCATTGTGATAGTGCTCATGGTGATAGCGCCCAAAGTGACAGTGCTCATTGTGACAGTTCCTATGGTGACAGTGCCCATGATGATAGTGCTCATGGTAAAAGTTCCCACTGTGATAGTGCTCACGGTGAAAGTGCTCACGGTGACAGTGCCCTTGGTGATAGTGCTCTTGGTGATAGTGCTCATGGTAATAGTGCACATGGTGACACTGCCCATGGTGACAGTGCCCATGGTGACACTGCCCATAGTAACATTTCCCATGGTGACAGTGCTCATGTTGACAGTGCCCATGGTGACAGTGACCATGGTGAGTGTGCCCATGGTGACAGTGCCCATGGTGACAGTGTCCATGGTGACAGTGCTCACCTTGACAGTGCCCTTGGTGATAGTACCCATGTTAATATTGCTCACGGTTACAGTGCCCATGGTGATAGTGCTCATGGTGATAGTGCTCATGGTGACAGTTACCTTGGTGATAGTGCTCATGGTGATAGTGCTCATGGTGATAGTTCGCATGGTGACAGTGCCCATGTGGAAAGTCTCCATGAAGGCAGTGCTCATGGTGACACTGCCCATGGTGACTGTGCCCTTGCTGGCGGTGTACATGTTTGGAGTTCCCATGGTGAAATTCCTTATGGTGGCACTGCCCATGATGATAGTGTTCATCGTGACAATGTCCATGGTGACAGTGCCTATGGTGACAGTGCCCATTGTGATAGTGCTCACGGTGATAGTGCCCTCAGTGTCAGTTCTAATGGTGACAGTTCCCATGGTGATAGAGCCCATGATGACAGTGCTCATGGTGACAGTGCCCACGGTAACATTGCTCATGGTGACAGTGCTCACGGTGACAGTAACCTTGGTGATAGTACCCATGGTAATAGAGGTCACGGTGACAGTGCCCATTTTGATATTGCTCACGGTGACACTGCCCATGGTGATAGTGCTCACGGTGATAGTGCTCAGGGTGACAGTTCCCATGGTTACATTGCCCATGGTGACAGTGCTCATGGTGACAGTGCCCGTGGTGACTATGCTCATGGTGACATTGCTCACAGAGATACTGCTCATGGTGACAGTTCGCATGGCGACAGGGCCCATGTTAAAAGTGCCCATGGTGACAGTGCTCATGGTGGCACTGCCCATGGTGACTGTGCTCATGCTGGTGGTGTACATGGTTGGAGTTCCCATGGTGAAATTCCTTATTGTGGCAATGCCCATGATGATAGTGCTCATGGTGACAGTGCCCAAGGTGACAGTGCCCATGGTGACATTTCCCATCTTGACAGTGCGCATGGTGAGAGTTCCCATGGTGACAATGCTCATGTTGAAAATACCCAAGGTGACAGTGCTCATGGTGACAGTGTCCACGGTGACAATTCTCATGGTGACAGTGCTCACAGTGATAGTGCTCCTGGTGACAGTGCTCCCGCTGACAGTTCCCTTGGTGATAGTGCTCATGGTAATACTGCTGATGGTGATAGTGCTCATGGTGACGGTTCGCATGGTGAGACTGCCCATGTTGAAAGTGCCCATGGTTGCAGTGATCATGTTGACACTGCCCATTGTGACTGTGCTCATGCTGGCGGTGTACATAGTTGGAGTTCCCATGGTGAAATTCCTTATGGTGGCACTGCCCATGATGATAGTTTTCATGGTAACAGTGTCCATGTTGACAGTGCCTATGCTGCCAGTGCCCATTGTGATAGTGCTCACGGTGATAGTGTCCACAGAGACAGTGCTCATGGTGACAGTGCCCATGGTGACAGAGCTCACGGTGACAATGCCCTTGGTGATAGTACCCATGGTAATAGGGGTCACGGTGACAGTGCCCATGGTGATATTGCTCACGGTTGATACTGCCTATGGTGATAGTGCTCACGGTGATAGTGCTCATGGTAATAGTGCTCATGGTGACACTGCCCATGGTGAGAGTGCCCATGGTGACACTGCCGATAGTGACATTTCTCATGGTGACAGTGCTCATGGTGAGAGTTCCCATGGTGACAGTGCACATGGTGACAGTTCCCATGGTGACAGTGCTCACGGTGACCGTGCTCACTGTGGCAATGCCAATGGTAACATTGTTCATGGTGGCAGTGTCCACGGTGGCGGTTTCCAAGATGACAGTGCTCATGGTGACATTTCCCATGGTAACAGAGCTCATGATGACAGTGTCCATGGTGACAGTGCCCATGGTGACAGTGGCCATGTTGAAAGTGCCCATGATGAAACTGCCCATGGTGACAGTGCCCATAGTGATAGTGCCCATGGTGACATTTCCCATGGTGACAGTGCTAATGGAGAGAGTTCGCATGGTGACAGTGCCCATTATGACAGTGCTCATGGTGACCGCGCCCACAGTGACATTGTCCACGGTGAAAGTGCTCACGGTGACACTGCCCATGGTGATAGTGCTCACGGTGATAGTGCTCATGGTGACATTGTCCAAGGTTATAGTGCTCATGGTGACAGTGCTCATGGTGATAGCGCTCATGGTGACAGTGCCCTTGGTGATAGTGCTCATGGTGATAGTGCTCATGTAGACATTTCCCATGGTGACAGTGCTCATGTTGACAGTCCCCATGGTGACTGTGCTCATGCTGGCGGTGTACATGGTTGGAGTTACAATGGTGAAATTCCTTATGGTGGCACTGCCCATGATGATAGTGGTCATGGTGAAAGTGTCCATGGTGACAGCGCCCATGGTGACAGTGCCCATGGTGATATTTCCCATGGTGATAGTGCTCATGGTGAGAGTTCCCATGGTGACAGTGCTCATCTTGGCAGTTCCCATAGTGACCGTTCCCATGGTGACAGTTCCCATGGTGATAGGGCTCATGGTTACAGTGCTCATGGTGACAGTGTACACGGTGACACTGCCTGCAGTGACAGTGCTCATGGTGATAATGGTCATGCTTATAGTGCCCACGGTGACAGTAGTCATGGTGAAAGTGTTCACGGTGATAGTGCTCACGGTGACAGTGCCCTTAATGATAGTGCTCACGGTGATAGTGCTCGTTGTGACAGTTCCCATCATGACAGTGCCCATGGTGACAGTGCGCATGGTGACAGTGCCCTGGGTGATTGTGCCCATGGTGACAGTGTCCATGGTGACCGTTCTCATGGTGACAGTGCTCATGATGACAGTGCCCACAGTGGCAGTGCCAATGGTTACAGTGCTCATGGTGGAAGTGTCCGTGCCGGCAGTTCCTAAGATGACATTGCTCATGGTGACAGTTCCCCTGTTAATACAGCTCATGATGACAGTGTCCTTTGTGATAGTGCCCATGGTGACAGTGCCCATGGTGACACAGGCCCTGGTGACTGTGCTCATGCTGGCGGTGTACATGGTTGGAGTTCCCATGGTGAAATTACTCATGGTGGCACTGCTCATGATGATAGTGCTCATGGTGACAGTGTCCATGATGAGAGTGCCAACGGTTACAGTGCTCATGTTGACACTGCCCATGGTTACAGTGCACACAATGACAGTTCCCACGGTGACAGTGCTCACGGTGACAGTGCTAATGGTGATAGTGCCCATGGTAATAGTGCTCACCCTGAGAGTTCCCATGGTGATATTGCTCATGGTGACACTGCCAATGCTGTTAGTGCTCACGGTGATAGTGCTCATGGTGACAGATGCCATGCTGACAGTGCTCATGGTGAGAGTTCCCATGGTGACAGTACTCATGTTGACAGTTCCCATGGTGACAGTGTCCATGGTGACAGTGCACATGGTGACAGTTTCCATGGTGTCAGTGCTCATGTTGACAGAGCCCACGGTGACAGTGCTCATGGTGAGAGTTCCCATGGTGACAGTGCTCATCTTGAGAGTGCCCATGGTGACCGTTCTCATGGTGACAGTTCCAATGTTGATAGTGCTCACCGTAATAGTGCCCATGGTGACAGTTCCCATGGATTCAGTGCCCATGGTGACAGTGCTCATTGTGACAGTGCCCACGGTGATAGAGCTCATGGTGGCAATTCGCATGGTGACAGTGCTCATGGTGACAGTGCCCTTGGTGATATTACACATGGTAATAATGCTCACGGTGACAGTGCCCATGGTGATAGTGCTCATGGTGATACTGCTCATGGTAATAGTGCTCATGGTGAAACTGCCCAAGTTGACAGTGCCCATGGTGACACGGCCCAAAGTGACATTTCCCATGGTGACAGTGCTAATGTTGAGAATTCCCATGGTGATAGTGCACATGGTGTCAGTTCCCATGGTGACAGTGCTCACTGTGACAGTTCCAATGATTACATTGCTTATGGTGGCAGTTTCCATGGTGGCAGTTCCCAAGATGACAGTGCTCATGGTGACATTTCCCATGGTAACAGAGCTCATGATGACAGTGTCCATGGTGACAGTGGCCATGTTGAAAGTGTCCATGGTGACAGTGCTCATGGTGACACTGCCCATGGTGACTGTGCTCATTCTGGCGGTGTACATGGTTGGAGTTCCCATGGTGAAATTCCTCATGGTGGCACTGCCCATGATGATAGTGATCATGGTGACAGTTCCCATGGTGACAGTGCACACGGTGACATTGCCCACGGTGACAGTGCTCATGGTGAAAGTTCGCATGGTGACAGTGCCCATGGTGACAGTGCTCAAGGTGACACAGCCCATGGTGACTGTGCTAAAGCTGGTGGTGTACATGGTTGTAGTTCTCATGGTGAAATTCCTCATGGTGGCACTGCCCATGATGATAGTGCTCATGGTGACAGTGCCCATGGTGACATTTCTCATGGTGACAGTGCTCATGGTGAGAGTTCCCATGGTGACAGTGCTCATTTTGACAGTGCCCATGGTTACCGTTCCCATGGTGACACTTCCCATGGTGATAGGGCTCATGGTGACAGTGCACACGGTGACAGTGCCCATGGTGACAGTGCTCACGGTGATAGTGCTCATGGTGATACTGCCCATGGTAATAGTGCTCATGGTGACACTGCCCATGGTGATATTGCTCACGGTGACACTGCCCATGGTGATAGTGCTCACGGTGATAGTGCTCATGGTGACAGTTCCCATGGTTACAGTGCCCATGGTGACAGTGCTCCTGGTGACAGTGCCCACGGTGACAATGCTCATGGTGATAGTGCTCACGGTGACAGTTCGCATGGTGACAGGGCCCATGTTGAAAGTGCCCATGGTGACAGTGCTTATGGTGGCACTGCCCATGGTGAATGTGCTCATGCTGGCAGTGTACCTGGTTGGAGTTCCGATGGTGAAATTCCTCATGGTAGCACTGCCCATTATGATAGTGCTCATGGTGACAGTGTCCATGGTGACAGTGCCTATGGTGACAGTGCCCATTGTGATAGTGCTCATGGTGACAGTGCTCACGGTGACAGTGCCCTTGGTGATAGTGCTCATGGTGACAGTGCTCATGGGGACAGTGCACACGGTGACAGTGCCCACGGTGACAGTGCTCACGGTGATAGAGCTCATGGTGATATTGCCCATGGTAATAGTGCTCATGTTGACAGTGCCCATGGTGATATTGCTCATGGTGACACTGCCCATGGTGATAGTGCTGACGGTGATAGTGCTCATGGTGACAGTTCCCATGGTGACTGTGCCCATGGTGACAGTGCTCATGGTGACAGTACCGACGGTGACAGTGCTCATGGTGACAGTGCTCAGGGTGATAGTGCTCACGATGACAGTGGTCACGGTGACAGTTCCCTTGGTGATAGTGCTCACGGTGATAGTGCCCATGGTGACACTGCCCATGGTGATATTGCTCATGGTGACACTGCCCATGGTAATAGTGCTCATGGTGATAGTGTTCACATTGACAGTGCCTTTGGTGACAATTCTCATGGTGACACTGCCCATGGTGACAGTTCGCATGCTGACAGTGCCCATGTTGAAAGTTCCCATGGTGACAGTGTTCATGGTGATAATGCCCATGGTGACTTTGCTCATGCTGGCGGTGTACAGGGTTGGTGTTCCCATGTTGAAATTCCTCATGATGATAGTGTTGATGGTGACAGTGTCCATGTTGACAGTGCCAATGGTGACAGTGCTCATGGTGACACTGCCCATGGTGACATTTCGCAAGGTGACAGTGCCCATGTTGAAAGTGCCCATGGTGACAGTGACCATGGTGACACTTCCCATGTTGAAAGTGTTCATGGTGAGAGTGTCCATGATGAAAATGCCCATGGTGAGAGTGCCCATGGTGACAGTGTCTATGGTGATAGTGCTCATGGTGACAATGCCCATGGTGATATTGATCACGGTGACACTGCCCACGGTGATAGTGCTCATGGTGACATTTTCCATGGTGAGAGTGCTCATGTTGACATTGTCCATGGTGACCGTGCCCATGGTGACTATGCTCTTGCTAAGAATTCCCATGATGACATTACCCATGGTGACAGTACCCATGGCGACAGTGCCCATGGTGACAGTGCTCATGGTGACAGTGCTCACAGTGACAGTGCCCTTGGTGATAGTGCCCATGGTAATAGTGCTCACGGTGACAGTGCCCATGGTGACAGTTACCATGGTGACAGTGCCCACAGTGAAAGTGCTCATGGTGACATTACCCACGGTGACAGTACTCATGGTGAGAGTACGCATGGTGACAGTGCCCATGGTGACAGTGCTCATGGTGACACAGCCCATGGTGACTGTGCTAAAGCTGGCGGTGCATATGGTTGGAGTTCCCATGGTGAAATTCCTCATGGTGGCACTGCCCATGATGATAGTGCTCATGGTGACAGTGCCCATGGTGACATTTCCCATGGTGACAGTGCTCATGGTGAGAGTACTCACGGTGATAGTTCTCATGGTGACAGTGCCCGTGGTGATAGTGCCCATGGTGATAGTGCTCATGGTGATAGTGCTCATGGTGACAGTTCGCATGGTGACAGTGCCCACTTTGAAAGTGCCCATGGTGACAGTACCCATGGTGACTGTGCCCATGGTGACAGTGCCCATGGTGACAGTGCTCATTGTGAGAATTGCCATGGTGACAGTGCTAATGTTGACATTGCCCATGGTGACCGTTCCCATGGTGACAGTTCCCAAGGTGATAGTGCTCATGGTGACAGTGCTATTGGTGACAGTGCACTCGGTGAGAATGCCCACACTTACATTGCTCACGTTGATAGTGCTCATGGTGATAGTGCCAATTTTAATAGTGCTCATGGTGACCGTGCCCATGTTGATGTTGCTCAAGGTGACACTTCCCATGGTGATAGTGCTCACGGTGATAGTGCTAATGGTGACACTGCCCTTGGTGATAGTGCTCATGGTGATAGTGCTCATGGTAATAGTGCTCATGTTGACGCTGCCCATGGTGACAGTGCCCATGTTGACACTGCCCATAGTGACATTTCCCATGGTGACAGTGCTCATGGTGAGAGTTCCCATGGTGACAGTGCACATGTTGACAGTTCCGATGGTGACAGTGCTCACGGTGACAGTGCTCACTGTGGCAGTGCCAATGGTTACAGTGCTCATGGTGGCAGTGTCCATGGTGGCAGTTCCCAAGATGACAGTGCTCATGGTGACATTTCCCATGGTAACAGAACTCAGGATGACAGTGTCCATGGTGACAGTGCCCATGGTGAGAGTGGCCATGTTGAAATTGCCCATGGTGACAGTGCTCATGGTGACACTGCCCATGGGGACTGTGCTCATGCTGGCGTTGAACAAGGTTGAACAAGGTTGGAGTTCCCATGGTGAAAATCCTCATGGTGGCACTACCCATGATAATAGTGCTCATGGTGACAGTGTACATCGTGAGAGTGCCCATGGTAACAATGCTCATGGAGAAACTGCCCATGGTGACAGTGCCCAAGGTGATATTCCCATGGTGACAGTGCTCATTTTGACAGTGCACACGGTGACAGTGCCCACAGTGACAGTGCTCACGGTGATAGTGTTAATGGTAATATTGCTCATGGTGACACTGCCATGGTTATAGTGCTCACGGTGATAGTGCTCATGGTGACAGTTCCCAAGGTGACAGTGCCCACGGTGATAGTGCTCATGGTGACATTGCCCACGGTGACAGTGCTCATGGTGAGAGTTTGCATGGTGACAGTGCCCATGGTTACAGTGCTCATGGTCACACAACCCATGGTGACTGTGCTAAAGCTGGCGGTGTACATGGTTGGAGTTCCCATGGTGAAATTCCTCATGGTGGCACTGCCCATGATGATAGTGTTCATGGTGACAGTGTCCATGGTGACAGTGCCCATTGTGATAGTGCTCACGGTGATAGTGCCCTCAGTGACAGTTCTAATGGTGACAATTCCATGGTGACAGTGCCCATGATGACTATGCTCATGCTGGCTGTGTACATGCTTGGAGATCCCATGGTGAAATTCCTCATGGTGGCACTGCCCATGATGATAGTGCTCATGGTGACAGTGCCCACGGTGACAGTGCTCATGGTGACAGTGCTCATGGTGACAGTGCCCTTGGTGATAGTACCCATGGTAAAAGTGCTCATGGTGACATTGCCCATGGTGATATTGCTCACGGTGACACCGCCCATGGTGATAGTGCTCAAGGTGATAGTGCTCATGGTGACGGTTCCCATGGTTACAGTGCCCATGGTGACAGTGCTCATGCTGACAGTGCTCACGGTGACTATGCTCATGGTGACAGTGCTCACGGTGATAGTGCTCAAGGTGACAGTTAGCATGGTGACAGGGCTCATGTTGAAAGTGCCCATGGTGACACTGCTCATGGTGGCACTGCCCATGGTGACTGTGCTCATGCTGGCGGTGTACATGGTTGGAGTTCCGATGGTGAAATTCCTCATGGTAGCACTGCCCATGATGATAGTGCTCACGGTGAAAGTGTCCATGGTGACAGTGCCTATGGTGACAGTGCCCATTGTGATAGTGCTCATGGTGATAGTGCCCAAAGTGACAGTGCTCATTGTGACAGTTCCTATGGTGACAGTGCCCATGATGATAGTGCTCATGGTAAAAGTTCCCACTGTGATAGTGCTCACGGTGAAAGTGCTCACGGTGACAGTGCCCTTGGTGATAGTGCTCTTGGTGATAGTGCTCATGGTAATAGTGCACATGGTGGCACTGCCCATGGTGACAGTGCCCATGGTGACACTGCCCATAGTAACATTTCCCATGGTGACAGTGCTCATGTTGACAGTGCCCATGGTGACAGTGACCATGGTGAGTGTGCCCATGGTGACAGTGCCCATGGTGACAGTGTCCATGGTGACAGTGCTCACCTTGACAGTGCCCTTGGTGATAGTACCCATGTTAATATTGCTCACGGTTACAGTGCCCATGGTGATAGTGCTCATGGTGATAGTGCTCATGGTGATAGTTCGCATGGTGACAGTGCCCATGTGGAAAGTCTCCATGAAGGCAGTGCTCATGGTGACACTGCCCATGGTGACTGTGCCCTTGCTGGCGGTGTACATGTTTGGAGTTCCCATGGTGAAATTCCTTATGGTGGCACTGCCCATGATGATAGTGTTCATCGTGACAATGTCCATGGTGACAGTGCCTATGGTGACAGTGCCCATTGTGATAGTGCTCACGGTGATAGTGCCCTCAGTGTCAGTTCTAATGGTGACAGTTCCCATGGTGATAGAGCCCATGATGACAGTGCTCATGGTGACAGTGCCCACGGTAACATTGCTCATGGTGACAGTGCTCACGGTGACAGTAACCTTGGTGATAGTACCCATGGTAATAGAGGTCACGGTGACAGTGCCCATTTTGATATTGCTCGCGGTGACACTGCCCATGGTGATAGTGCTCACGGTGATAGTGCTCAGGGTGACAGTTCCCATGGTTACATTGCCCATGGTGACAGTGCTCATGGTGACAGTGCCCGTGGTGACTATGCTCATGGTGACATTGCTCACAGAGATACTGCTCATGGTGACAGTTCGCATGGCGACAGGGCCCATGTTAAAAGTGCCCATGGTGACAGTGCTCATGGTGGCACTGCCCATGGTGACTGTGCTCATGCTGGTGGTGTACATGGTTGGAGTTCCCATGGTGAAATTCCTTATTGTGGCAATGCCCATGATGATAGTGCTCATGGTGACAGTGCCCAAGGTGACAGTGCCCATGGTGACATTTCCCATCTTGACAGTGCGCATGGTGAGAGTTCCCATGGTGACAATGCTCATGTTGAAAATACCCAAGGTGACAGTGCTCATGGTGACAGTGTCCACGGTGACAATTCTCATGGTGACAGTGCTCACAGTGATAGTGCTCCTGGTGACAGTGCTCCCGCTGACAGTTCCCTTGGTGATAGTGCTCATGGTAATACTGCTGATGGTGATAGTGCTCATGG